>NW_027176214.1:12500-32500 GCF_023055335.1 Clinocottus analis | reverse complement strand
CACACGGGGGCTCCAGAGCCCGGCTGCTGCCCCGGGCCCGGGTAGATGTGGACTTCAATCTGCAGAGGAAGAACACTGCGGCTCAGGAGGGGGCGGAGCCCCACGGACCAGGAAGCAAAGAACCTGGATCATCAAGGATCGTCTTACTCGGAACCGACGGTTTAGAGCAGCAGTTCTCAAACGAGGGAACGTGAAGGCACTCCAGTGGGTATGTGAGATTTTTATAAAATATATTTAAAATAAGCATCCATTTTAAAATCCTTTAAAAAATAGTTTAATAAAGTATAAAATATGAGTGCAAGCTTATGAACTGATTTGCACATTCTATATTTAATCAAACCCTGATGGCACGGCGCTCGTTAGAGGTGATGAAAGCATGTTTCACAGCGATACAAATAGGTTGAGAACTTTACATGTAGAGAGGAAGTACAATCCTCAGACAGGAAGTACAATCCTCAGACAGGAAGTACAATCCTCAGACAGGAAGTACAATCCTCCTCTTACTCACAGATGGAGGTCAATGTAACAAAGTATTTCTTGGCCTCATGACAGCACGTGACAGACCAGGACTGGGAACACTAGGAACCACAACGTTTCTTTGCCTGTTGTGGTTCATACCAGATCAAGACCAGTACCTCGGTGCTCTGAGGCGCCATGCTGATGGTTGGCTTGCTCGTCTGCAGCTTCAGAGTCGCCCGGCCTCGAACCAGCACCCTGTGAGCATCACTGTAGTCCTGAAACACACGAGGACAGAGAACCTCAGCAGGTAGAGAACCTGAGCAGGTAGAGGACAGAGAACCTCAACAGGTAGAGAACCTCAACAGGTAGAGAACCTGAGCAGGTAGAGGACAGAGAACCTGCAGATGTTCCTTCATGTGGTTCTAAAAGGTGATGGAGGTGCTGGTACCTCCATCATGGTGGCGTTCCACAGTCTGGCTCTGACGGTCAGAGTGGCAGAGTGGCTCATGTCGGGAAGAGGACAGGTAAAGGTCTCACAGGTAGCTCCGTGAGCACAGTCCTGCACACAAACACACACACGTGTACTTTTTTACACTCGTCTGCTAAATCTATTGTCCAGCCCATACGATAAAGTGTCACCCACAAACCCAGTGACCAGAGTGTTCATACCAGGATGTAGGACGTCTTCTTTTGGTGGAGGACAGGTAGACCTTTTTCTCTCGGCTCCTCCTTCTCCAGACTCCTCTTTTTCTTCTTCTCCTTTGACACCTGAGCAAACAGGAACTCACTCTCACAAACAGATCACTCCGGATCAAATGTTCCAGCTGAATGACATGAGCCGGTTCCTCTGTGCTCTTCATTGAGAGTTTGTAGGTCTGACCCATGATGACCAGACCAGGTGAGTCCTATTAATATAAGAATGTAACATGAAGGCTGAGGTGTTACCAGCAGGTGGAGCGGGTTGATGATGTCACCGGGTGGAGCACAGTGAGTCTCAGATGAGCCGTTCACTTTGATCTCTGTGAGGTACAGCAGCCACTTCCCATTGGATGCCTCTGTTGGCCAATCAAACTCCACCTGCAGGTGGCCCAGGTGGCCCGGCGGCTTCCCACTGACGTGCACCTATTGGAGGAGGCCGTGGGTTATCACCTGACCGGGTCAGGCGCAGACGGTGACTAGTTCCAGACGCACCTGAAAGGTGAAGAGCAGCAGACTGCCCACATCGTCCGTCTCCTTGATGGCCGACTCGCCGACCACAGGACCGCTGAAGGAGACCGGACCTGGAGGGATTCTGTCAGGACACAATCAACCAGTAAGAGAGGTGAGGTCATCAGGTCAGAGGTCAACAGGTCAGAGGTCATCAGGAAGTGTTCTGGACTGAGTGGTGCTTACAGAGTGAGAGACGTCTGCAGAGAATACTCCACCAACAAGCAGGCGGAGACCGGAACCAGATCTGACTGCTCACTGAACCTGAAGACACACAGGAGACCCGACTCAGACAGAGGTGTGTGTGTGTGTGTGTGTGTGTGTGTGTGTGTGTGTGTGTGTGTGTGTGTGTGTGTGTGTGTGTGTGTGTGTGTGTGTGTGTGTGTGTGTGTGTGTGTGTGTGTGTGTGTGTGTCCTACGTGGACAGCTGCAGCAGAGACTGAATCTCTCTGGTGTCTAAACTGATTTCAGACGGCTGAAATATTATCAGCACCTGAACCTGAAATACAGAGAGACAAAGAATCAGTTTCCTTTGAGTCTCAGCCGGACCGTAGTGGGTCCAGCTGGACTGTAGTGGATCCAGCTGGACTGTAGTGGATCCAATAAAAAACTGTCAGGACACTGTGTACCTGCTGGTTGCTTTTGAACGGGTTCCCCAGCTCACACAGAAGAAAAGCGTCCTCAACAGAACACTCCACCACCGCCCGGATGTCACCCTGGAACACAGACAGCATTAATGGCTGGAGGAGTCTCAAGTCCTCCAGGGTCAGTCCGAGTCAGTCAGTCGAGTCCTTCAGGTGAGGCTCAAGTCCTCCAGGATGAAGGCGCTACCTTTGTTCGGACTCCGGAGTAAACCAGAGACGACGGGACGCTGATGTTCAGAGCGGCGTTGTGAGCGTCCTCCGCTTGTCGGCCCGGGGACGGTGTGTTGCTGACATTGATCTCCAGAACCAGTCTGTTAAAGCTGGCGTTGTAGAGCAACACCTGCCGGTCCTTCTGCCTGGAAACACACACACACACACACACACACACACACACACACACACACACACACACACACACACACACACACACACACACACACACACACACACACAGCAGTGTGAAGTCCTTTGCAACCCATTCGTTGAGGGGTGCAACGTTAGCGATGAGCTGACATGTCCTGTAAGACAAGTCCATGTCTTCTTTCTGGTCCGAGTCCATCAGGATACGTTAAGTACCGAAGTCCTTTAGGACAAGTTAGAACCTACACAACTATGTTAAGGCAGAAAGATAGGAAGCCTGGATCCTGTGTTTTCTTCTAGTGGAACCACAGTCCGTATGGAGGACTTCACTCACACAGCGAAGGGGTTCTGGTTCTCATCTGTGAACTGGGCTGTCATCTGCAGATTGCTATGGCAGCGGTTGTCAGAACCACAGGCCTTCTGGATGTGGATCTGATGGACGAAGAAAAAGACGTTCACACAGTCAGTGCTGCTGTAAACTGACTTGTGATCTGGGTTCTGGGTTCCAATAGACGTCCGTAGGTTCTGTTTATTTCAGACTTTAGTTTGGTTTGATTATGACTTGGGTTTTGGCTGTGGTTCTGATGCGTTCTGTGGTGGGTTCCAATGTAGGTTCATGGTTTTATGAAGGATGTTTGAGTTCTGATGGGTTCTGATCGAGGCTATGAAGGCTGTTTGGGTTCTGACCTGGGTTCTGATGGGTCGAGGTGACCGGCTCAGTACTGGGAGGCGCTTCAGGTCCTGTACAGCGTTTTTTTTCTTGGGAAGCTTCTCATGTAAAGACACGTTCAGGGAGAACACCAGAGGTTCTACTTGGTCTCGGATCGGACTCTGCAGAATACAGAACGGAAGAACCTCATTGACATGGTAGTGAAAGGATTCCAGAGGGTCCTTGAACGCACCAACAGTGACAGTTTTCAGACAGTTAACAGGGTGCTAACACACCCTAGCGGCATGGCGATGAATTGTAAAGCAACGCGGTCCCTCGACGCAGAACTTTGAATGCTCAACGACAGCGTCACGTCAACGGCGTAGGTACGGTGTCGACATGACGCAGAACCATAAACTAGGCTTAACAGGGCGCTGAAAGAGTGCAAACAGGGCGCTGACAGTGCGCTAACAGGGCGCTGACATGGCGCTGACATGGCGCTAACAGAGTGCAAACAGGGCGCTGACATGGCGCTGACATGGCGCTAACAGGGCGCTAACAGAGTGCAAACAGGGCGCTGACAGGGCGCTAACAGGGCGCTAACAGGGCGCTAACAGAGTGCAAACAGGGCGCTGACAGGGCGCTAACAGAGAGCAAACAGGGCGCTGACATGGCGCTAACAGGGCGCTAACAGGGCGCTAACATGGCGCTAACAGAGTGCAAACAGGGCGCTAACAGGGCGCTAACAGGGCGCTAACAGGGCGCTAACAGAGTGCAAACAGGGCGCTGACAGGGTGCTGACAGGGCGCTGACATGGCGCTAACAGAGTGCAAACAGGGCGCTGACATGGCGCTAACAGAGTGCAAACAGGGCGCTGACATGGCGCTAACAGGGCGCTAACAGAGTGCAAACAGGGCGCTGACAGGGCGCTAACAGAGAGCAAACAGGGCGCTGACATGGCGCTAACAGGGCGCTAACAGGGCGCTAACATGGCGCTAACAGAGTGCAAACAGGGCGCTGACAGGGCGCTAACAGAGAGCAAACAGGGCGCTGACATGGCGCTAACAGGGCGCTAACAGGGCGCTAACAGGGCGCTATACATGGCGATAACAGAGTGCAAACAGGGCGTTGACAGGGCGCTAACAGGGCGCTAACAGGTCGCTAACAGAGTGGCAAACAGGGCGCTGACAGGGCGCTGACAGGGTGCTGACAGGGCGCTGACATGGCGCTAACAGAGTGCAAACAGGGCGCTGACATGGCGCTAACAGAGTGCAAACAGGGCGCTGACATGGCGCTGACATGGCGCTAACAGGGCGCTAACAGGGCGCTAACAGGGCGCTGACAGGGCGCTGACAGGGCGCTGACAGGGCGCTGACAGGGCGCTAACAGGGCGCTGACAGGGCGCTGACAGGGCGCTAACAGGGCGCTAACAGTGCGCTAACAGAGTGCAAACAGGGCGCTGACAGGGCGCCTAACAGGGCGCTAACAGAGTGCAAACAGGGCGCTGACAGGGCGCTAACAGGGCGCTAACAGGGCGCTAACAGAGTGCAAACAGGGCGCTGACAGGGCGCTAACAGGGCGCTAACAGAGTGCAAACATGGCGCTAACAGAGTGCAAACAGGGCGCTAACAGGGCGCTAACAGGGCGCTAACAGGGCGCTAACAGGGCGCTAACAGAGTGCAAACAGGGCGCTGACATGGCGCTGACAGGGCGCTAACAGGGCGCTGACAGGGCGCTGACAGGGCGCTGACAGGGCGCTGACAGGGCGCTAACAGTGCGCTAACAGAGTGCAAACAGGGTGCTGACATGGCGCTAACAGGGCGCTAACAGAGGGCGCTGACAGTGTCTCACCAGCAGCTGGACGCTCAGAATTTCACAGTGTTTTTTCGGCATCGACAGGAAACCAGAATATATGCTCTGCCCGTTGTCACGGAAAAGGAGGCGGGACTTGATGCTGGTGATGTCAGCAGTGACAGTGAAGCGGACGGCTGAGAGAGAGAGAGAGAGAGAGAGGGGGGGGGAGAGAGAGAGAGAGGGGGGGGGGGGGAGAGAGAGAGAGAGAGAGAGGGAGAGGGAGAGGAGGGGGGGGAGAGAGGGGGGGAGAGGGAGGGGGAGGGGGGGGGGGGAGGAGAGAGAGAGAGAGAGAGAGAGAGAGAGAGAGAGAGAGAGAGAGAGAGGAGAGAGAGAGAGAGAGAGAGAGAGAGAGGGGGGGGGAGAGAGAGAGAGAGGGGGGGAGAGAGAGAGGGAGAGGAGGGGGGGGGAGAGAGGGGGGGAGAGGGAGGGGGAGGGGGGGGGGGAGGAGAGAGAGAGAGAGAGAGAGAGAGAGAGAGAGAGAGAGAGAGAGAGAGAGAGAGAGAGAGAGAGGTGGAAAGAGAGGGAGGTGGAGAGAGAAGAGAGAGGTAGAGAGGGAGGTAGAGAGAGAGGTAGAGAGAGAGAGACCTCACAAACATGCCATGCACAAACAAGTGAAGCACAAATGCTGAAAACCACAGGTTCTGTTTCTGCATGTTCTGCATGTTCTGCGTGTTCTACGTAATAATACATTCATTGTTCATTCTTAACGTGTGTGTGTGTTTAGTGTCATAGCAACAGTGTGGGACCTCGTCTATGATTGGTCAAATTAATGAGACAGAAGCAGGACACGTAAAGCTCCCCGAGGAATTGTGTGTGTGTGTGTGTGTGTGTGTGTGTGTCAGATGTAATATTAGCAGTAATCTGTAATGTGATTTATCATTCACAGGAACACACAGAAGACGAGGACATACAAGGACGCAGCATGATGTCATCGTGTGTGTGTGTGTGTGTGTGTGTGTGTGTGTGTGTGTGTGTGTGTGTGTGTGTGTGTGTGTCACTTTGTTGATTAACAGCAGGTGTTAATTGACAGCATTATCCTGTCAATCAATCAGGTCGGCAAATTAGCTGAGAGCACAAGCACACACACACACACACACACACACACACACACACACACACACACACACACACACACACACACACACACACACACACACACACAGGAGGCAGACGAACTTTAACAGCCTCATGAACAGTCCGTCTGTCAGGTTAGCAACATAAACTAAGCTAGCAGGTCAGAGAGACACCGTGTCCTCATTCACAGTATCTATTTATAGAGATAAGGATGTAAACACACATGTATATACACGTCTGCTTTTGTTATTTCATGAATAATAATTAAAGCTGTGTGGCGCTCGACAACACGCATCACGTCTCTACGTGCAGCTTAGACCCCGTTGTGTGAATGTCATGTGAATCAGTGGCGCAATGACAACGTGACGGCAAAGTGCTGCTCCTCACCCATGAACACATAAACGGACATGTACCTCACTACAAGAACTCATTACTCCCCAAACCTCCACCCGCACCCTCAGCTCCACAAACCGCTCCACCATGGACCACCAGGTCCCCAACACCAAGCTCCACCATGGACCACTAGGTCCCCAACACCAAGCTCCACCATGGACCACCAGGTCCCCAACACCAAGCTCCACCATGGACCACTAGGTCCCCAACACCAAGCTCCACCATGGACCACCAGGTCCCCAACACCAAGCTCCACCATGGACCACTAGGTCCCCAACACCAAGCTCCACCATGGACCACTAGGTCCCCAACACCAAGCTCCACTATGGACCACCAAGTCCCCAACACCAAGCTCCACCATGGACCACCAGGTCCCCAACACCAAGCTCCACTATGGACCACCAGGTCCCCAACACCAAGCTCCACCATGGACCACTAGGTCCCCAACACCAAGCTCCACCATGGACCACCAGGTCCCCAACACCAAGCTCCACTATGGACCACTAGGTCCCCAACACCAAGCTCCACTATGGACCACTAGGTCCCCAACACCAAGCTCTACCATGGACCAACAGGTCCCCAACACCAAGCTCTACCATGGACCACCAGGTCCCCAACACCAAGCTCCACCATGGACCACCAGGTCCCCAACACCAAGCTCCACTATAGACCACTAGGTCCCCAACACCAAGCTCCACTATAGACCACCAGGTCCCCAACACCAAGCTCCACCATGGACCACCAGGTCCCCAACACCAAGCTCCACCATGGACCACCAGGTCCCCAACGCCAAGCTCCACCATGGACCACCAGGTCCCCAACACCAAGCTCCACTATGGACCACTAGGTCCCCAACACCAAGCTCTACCATGGACCAACAGGTCCCCAACACTAAGCTCCACTATAGACCACCAGGTCCCCAACACCAAGCCCCATCATGGACCACCAGGTCCGCAACACCAAGCTCCACCATGGACCACCAGGTCCCCAACACCAAGCTCCACCATGGACCACCAGGTCCCCAACACCAAGCTCCACCATGGACCACCAGGTCCCCAACACCAAGCTCCACTATGGACCACTAGGTCCCCAACACCAAGCTCCACTATGGACCACGAGGTCCCCAACACCAAGCTCCACCATGGACCACCAGGTCCCCAACACCAAGCTCCACCATGGACCACCAGGTCCCCAACACCAAGCTCCACCATGGACCACCAGGTCCCCAACACCAAGCTCTACCATGGACCACCAGGTCCCCAACACCAAGCTCCACCATGGACCACCAGGTCCCCAACACCAAGCTCCACTATAGACCACTAGGTCCCCAACACCAAGCTCCACTATAGACCACTAGGTCCCCAACACCAAGCTCCACCATGGACCACCAGGTCCCCAACACCAAGCTCCACCATGGACCACCAGGTCCCCAACACCAAGCTCCACCATGGACCACCAGGTCCCCAACACCAAGCTCCAC
This sequence comes from Clinocottus analis, assembly GCF_023055335.1. Classification (NCBI taxonomy): domain Eukaryota; kingdom Metazoa; phylum Chordata; class Actinopteri; order Perciformes; family Cottidae; genus Clinocottus; species Clinocottus analis. The sequence goes on along the minus strand of NW_027176214.1, from coordinate 24,381 downwards.
CATGGACCACCAGGTCCCCAACACCAAGCTCCACCATGGACCACCAGGTCCCCAACACCAAGCTCCACCATGGACCACCAGGTCCCCAACACCAAGCTCCACTATAGACCACCAGGTCCCCAACACCAAGCTCCACTATGGACCACCAGGTCCCCAACACCAAGCTCCACCATGGACCACCAGGTCCCCAACACCAAGCTGAATAATATGAATATATGCATATCGTTAGAATAAATATGAAGTGTTTACTTACTGACGTTGTCTCTGTCGCTCCTCTCTCCAGTGCTGAAGGTGTAGGAGAAACACACCTCCACCTGAATGCTGGCACACACACAGACACACGAGTCCCTAGCTGCTAGCAGTTAGCTCTTAGCTGCTAGCAGTTAGCTCTTAGCTGCTAGCAGTTAGCGGGGGTTTGAATCTCACCAGAAGTCACAAGTCTTCGGTTCGATGACGTCCGGAGAAACTCTGAGAGATTTATTGAGGTGAACGACTGGACGAGTTCTGAGGACATGAATCACTTAATATGAGTGACATATTTCATATATAATGTAAAAATACATAAAACAGTCATTTAATGTTGCTGCATACCAGGAATTAACTGTACTGTTTACCAATGTAATATATTTTCATATAACAAGTTCTAGTCATAATGATGTTATATATAGTACATTGGGAGAGTTTGTACTAGAACTGCGGTTAGTTACCGGTGTTTATGGGCAGTTACAGGAAGTTATTGATAGTTACCTGAGCAGAGCAACAGTGTCATCCAGAGAGCCCACCAGCAGGTCTGGATACTGGTTCCCATCAACATCCAGACCTCCAGACAGAGAGTAGCCAAAGGTCCTGAACGCCGGAGAGACCCTGCTGCCCCAGATCACCTGCAGGGGGCACAGAGGTTTGGGGCTCAGGGGGTTTGGTACCAGGAGGTTACAGGACATCAGTCAGAGAAGAGACCTGGCTCGGTTCCGTAGAGACCCCCTCGCTGCTACCGGTCCAGATCCTCACACTTCCTGTTTCATGGAAAGGAGCTCCGACTGCAAAGTCTGCAACAGCACAAACATGTCAGCGACTCCATTCATCCGTCCGAGCGCTCAGATCATCCCGATGTCTCGGTCCATCACCGCACCCTGGAAGCCGTCCTGGTCCAGGTCTCCGGCAGCAGCCACAGCCATGCCGAACGCCGACCCGATCGGCCCCGTCAGCACGGCGCTGGGCCGAGAGTCAAAGCGGCCGCCTGCATTCATGTACACGTACACCGCCCCGCCCGCCTCCGGCTGACGCTGGAAGTAAAAAGGAGCGCCCACCAGCAGATCGTTCCACCTGCAGGACGATGAGGACCAGTCGCTTGATCTTGATCCAGTCAGACTGGTTTCAGACTGGATGGATCGTCTGCTGCTGCGATGTTTATTATGTTTTGGGTTATGCTTCAGAACGGATCTCCAGACTTCCACATTTTCAAACTTCTCTAAACTTTTGTCAGCAGGAGGGTTAAAAGACTACTGCAGAGTTATCATCAAACTCTAATTAAAGTCACGGCTCGATATGAACCGTGACACAGCAGTCGCTTCCTGAGAGAAGACCACAAACAGGAAGTGACCTCATTATGAATGTGTGTATCCTCCGTTACCCGTCGTTGTCGAGGTCGGCGGTTGCCACGGCATTCCCGAAGTACGAGCCCGTCTGTTCGCCGCGTAAAGTCTGCTGAGTCGTCAGGAAGGCCGACCGCTTGTCAGCCAGCAGGACGGAACCACGAGCGTCCTCTCTGCTGTCCTTCGGAGCTCCTGTTCAATCAGGATCAATAAGGGTCGATACAGGATCAATAAGGGTCGATATGTTGATCAGCTAGTGATGTATTTAGAACTAACCCGTTACTATGGTTTCATCCTCCTGAGAGAGAAGACTCCGAGCCCGAGTCACTGAATATCCTACACACACACACACACACACACACACACACACACACACACACACACACACACACACACACACACGTTAAAAGGAGGAAGAGCAGGAGGAGGAGCATTTAAAGGACAGGTCACCTATGTAAATGTTTCTGCGCTGCAGGTTGGGGAAGACGCTCCTCTTGGTGTCAAAGACAACGTCTGGATTCATCCAGGAGACGTGGACGTTCCCTACAACACACACACACACACACGCACGTACACACACACGCACACAAACACACAAACACACAGGAGACAAACATCCATAATTGACCAGAGCAGACGTTAGCCCCACAGAGCAGAGGTCATATAGAGGTCATAAAGGTCACCTTGCCACTCGTAGCTTCCAGGTGAGCCCACGATGACGTCGGTCTGCGTGATGGAGGCAGAGATCCCCATGTTGCACATGACCTCACTGCTGACATCACCCAGGTAGCTGAAACACAACCAGGACACATCTCCTGTCATGTGACCTACCTGTCATGTAACCTGCCTGTCATGTGACCTGCCTGTCATGTGACCTGCCTGTCATGTGACCTGCCTGTCATGTGACCTGCCTGTCATGTGACATACCTGTCATGTGACCTGCCTGTCATGTGACATACCTGTCATGTAACCTGCCTGTCATGTGACCTGCCTGTCATGTGACCTGCCTGTCATGTGACATACCTGTCATGTGACCTGCCTGTCATGTGACATACCTGTCATGTAACCTGCCTGTCATGTGACCTGCCTGTCATGTGAACTGCCTGTCATGTGACATACCTGTCATGTGACCTGCCTGTCATGTGACCTGCCTGTCATGTGACATACCTGTCATGTGACCTGCCTGTCATGTGACATACCTGTCATGTAACCTGCCTGTCATGTGACCTGCCTGTCATGTGACCTGCCTGTCATGTGACCTGCCTGTCATGTGACATACCTGTCATGTGACCTGCCTGTCATGTGACATACCTGTCATGTAACCTGCCTGTCATGTGACCTGCCTGTCATGTGACCTGCCTGTCATGTGACATACCTGTCATGTGACCTGCCTGTCATGTGACCTGCCTGTCATGTGACATACCTGTCATGTGACCTGCCTGTCATGTGACACACCTGTCATGTGACCAGCCTGTCATGTGATACACCTGTCATGTGACCAGCCTGTCATGTGACATACCTGTCATGTGACACACCTGTCATGTGACCAGCCTGTCATGTGACACACCTGTCATGTGACCAGCCTGTCATGTGACCTACCTGTCATGTGACCTACCTGCATGGCTGGTCGGGGTTCTGCCAGTGGATGTCCGTGTCGTTGTACTGCAGGTCGTTTCCACGGAGATAACATCGGCCAATCATGTGTCTGAGTTTGAACGCTCCGTAGAATTTAACGAAGCGATGACCGCACACCTGGAGGAAGTGAGGAGACGGGTTAACTAGTTTGCTAGTTAATTAGTTAAAGACAGTAACTAGTGAATGATTCACTCAGCTAGTTATAATCATTTCAGTCATGTGATTAGTTCGTCTGACAGATTATGAATCAGGTGACGAGTGTGACGGAATAGAGGAAGCAGCAGGAGGAGGATGAAGAAGAGGAGAAAGAGGAGGATGAAGAAGAGGAGGAGGATCTGGGTCCCCACCCTAAAATGGCTTCCTGGTGGGAGGAGCTGAGAGACCACAAAGGAGGAGTGTCGTGACATCAGGTGACCAGTAAGTTAATAATAATGTATTCTCTGCATTCGAGCCGTCCTTGATGAAGGAGCAGTGGACTGAGAGGCCGGGAGCAGCTGGGGGTTCACTGTCTTGCTCAAGGACACTTCAGCATGTGAACTATGGGGGACCGGCTCCCCTCGACCCCTGAGCTACAGACGCCCCAGTTAGGTAGTCGGTCACTTGAATGGACTAGTTAGTGTGTTAGTTGTCTGGTTAGACAAACTCAGTGCAACAAAATGAATGTTCTCCTCATGCCAACCAACAAACTGAAACATAAAAAGATGTGGTGGAGTGGAGTGAGAGTTTAAGGACAGTAACACCTTAATCAGCCAATAGGAACAGAGACTCACCAGCACCCGCCCCCCAGGTCTGCCCTGACTGGCTACTGAGACGCCCAACCACATGTCCTCGATCCGGTCTTCAGACAGGTTCAGGTCTGAAGGACAGAACATTGTGAATGTCATTCATCAGAAAACTGAACTTCTCTGATTGGCTGTTGCTGTGGTTACTTCAGATCACAGATAACAAAACCAGACAGCAGCTGTCACGTCTCACTGAGGGATGGACTACCCATAATGCACCAGGAGAGAGAGATAACATCTCAGGGCTTGAAACAGATGTTGATATTAGTCACCTAAAAGCTCCAACTGGAGACTTCCTTCTGTTCATGAAGAGTAAACGAAAGCTGTTTGTTCTACGACCGTTGTTACTGGTCTCCTTAAAGGGACCAGGAGACGCTCATCTAGACCTTTACTCCCAGTAGGATGGACCATTGTTACTGGTCTCCTTAAAGGGACCAGGAGACGCTCATCTAGACCTTTACTCCCAGTAGGATGGACCGTTGTTACTGGTCTCCTTAAAGGGACCAGGAGACGCTCATCTAGACCTTTACTCCCAGTAAGATGGATCGTTGTTACTGGTCTCCTTAAAGGGACCAGGAGACGCTCATCTAGACCTTTACTCCCAGTAGGATGGACCATTGTTACTGGTCTCCTTAAAGGGACCAGGAGACGCTCATCTAGACCTTTACTCCCAGTAGGATGGACCGTTGTTACTGGTCTCCTTAAAGGGACCAGGAGACGCTCATCTAGACCTTTACTCCCAGTAGGATGGATCGTTGTTACTGGTCTCCTTAAAGGGACCAGGAGACGCTCATCTAGACCTTTACTCCCAGTAGGATGGACCATTGTTACTGGTCTCCTTAAAGGGACCAGGAGACGCTCATCTAGACCTTTACTCCCAGTAGGATGGATCATTGTTACTGGTCTCCTTAAAGGGACCAGGAGACGCTCATCTAGACCTTTACTCCCAGTAGGATGGACCGTTGTTACTGGTCTCCTTAAAGGGACCAGGAGACGCTCATCTAGACCTTTACTCCCAGTAGGATGGACCGTTGTTACTGGTCTCCTTAAAGGGACCAGGAGACGCTCATCTAGACCTTTACTCCCAGTAGGATGGACCATTGTTACTGGTCTCCTTAAAGGGACCAGGAGACGCTCATCTAGACCTTTACTCCCAGTAGGATGGATCGTTGTTACTGGTCTCCTTAGAGGGACCAGGAGACGCTCATCTAGACCTTTACTCCCAGTAGGATGGACCATTGTTACTGGTCTCCTTAAAGGGACCAGGAGACGCTCATCTAGACCTTTACTCCCAGTAGGATGGATCGTTGTTACTGGTCTCCTTAAAGGGACCAGGAGACGCTCATCTAGACCTTTACTCCCAGTAGGATGGACCATTGTTACTGGTCTCCTTAAAGGGACCAGGAGACGCTCATCTAGACCTTTACTCCCAGTAGGATGGACCGTTGTTACTGGTCTCCTTAAAGGGACCAGGAGACGCTCATCTAGACCTTTACTCCCAGTAGGATGGACCGTTGTTACTGGTCTCCTTAGAGGGACCAGGAGACGCTCATCTAGACCTTTACTCCCAGTAGGATGGACCGTTGTTACTGGTCTCCTTAGAGGGACCAGGAGACGCTCATCTAGACCTTTACTCCCAGTAGGATGGACCGTTGTTACTGGTCTCCTTAAAGGGACCAGGAGACGCTCATCTAGACCTTTACTCCCAGTAGGATGGACCGTTGTTACTGGTCTCCTTAAAGGGACCAGGAGACGCTCATCTAGACCTTTACTCCCAGTAGGATGGACCGTTGTTACTGGTCTCCTTAAAGGGACCAGGAGACGCTCATCTAGACCTTTACTCCCAGTAGGATGGATCGTTGTTACTGGTCTCCTTAAAGGGACCAGGAGACGCTCATCTAGACCTTTACTCCCAGTAGGATGGACCGTTGTTACTGGTCTCCTTAAAGGGACCAGGAGACGCTCATCTAGACCTTTACTCCCAGTAGGATGGACCGTTGTTACTGGTCTCCTTAAAGGGACCAGGAGACGCTCATCTAGACCTTTACTCCCAGTAGGATGGACCGTTGTTACTGGTCTCCTTAAAGGGACCAGGAGACGCTCATCTAGACCTTTACTCCCAGTAGGATGGATCGTTGTTACTGGTCTCCTTAAAGGGACCAGGAGACGCTCGTCTAGACCTTTACTCCCAGTAGGATGGACCGTTGTTACTGGTCTCCTTAAAGGGACCAGGAGACGCTCATCTAGACCTTTACTCCCAGTAGGGTGTTATATTGACACCAGTCATTCTCAGAAAGGAAATGGGTCTCTAATGAAAGACTTCAAGGGGCTTCCTGGTTAAATCCAGGTAGTCTCACCTGGATTTATGAGCTTCATTCTGCTGCACTCTGATTGGTCGGCGGTGATTGGGCAGCTGTACACTCCTCCTGTTCGATTAGCTGGAACATTAGTCTCCGCCTTCTCCCTGGGCGCGCCGACCAATAGCCTGACAGGACAAGACATGTGAGATAGGTGAGACGAGACAAGACAGGTGAGGAAGTAATGGAGGAGGAGGGGGAAGGGGAAGTCCATAAGTTGCCTCCTGACAACCTTTCCTTCCCACCTTTCTTCTGTGGAAAACGTCACAGGGTCAAAGGTCAGCGCATGCTCCCTGAGACAGACTCAGCTGATCGGGTCACATGACTGAGAAACAGAGTCCTCCGTCCGTCCTTGTCTGGTTCCTCCATCTGTCCTTCAGACGGAGACGTCATGATTACAAAGGACCCAAACCCTGCTTCTGTTCGACCAATCAGAGGACACCTCCCTCTCACGCCGGGGAGAGAGATTTTTGTGTGTGTGTGTGGTCCATTAGTAGAAATCCTATTAGAGGCCATAAAGAGACGGTTGTCAAGGTGACCTCTGGGTGACCTCCACATTCTGATGGGCGTGGCCTCCGTGGGGCGACAGGAAGTCAGTGATTGCAGCTCGCCGTGTTTCAAATGCTGCATCTTTATATGGAGAACCTTAAGGAACCTTCAAGGAACCCTGTAGACTCGCAGCACCTTCTGACTGATTCTTATTATGTATAATTATATTATGACGATATTACTATATTATTATTACATAATCATTTTGTTATGATTATAGCATCATATTATATTATTATATTGAAAAAAAAGCTTTTTGCCTCTAAGGCCGAGCCCTAAACTCATCTCCTTACTCTATCTCTAAGGCCGAGCCCTAAACTCATCTCCTTACTCTATCTCTAAGGTCGAGCCCTAAACTCATCTCCTTACTCTATCTCTAAGGTCGAGCCCTAAACTCATCTCCTTACTCTATCTCTAAGGTCGAGCCCTAAACTCATCTCCTTACTCTATCTCTAAGGTCGAGCCCTAAACTCATCTCCTTACTCTATCTCTAAGGTCGAGCCCTAAACTCATCTCCTTACTCTATCTCTAAGGTCGAGCCCTAAACTCATCTCCTTACTCTATCTCTAAGGTCGAGCCCTAAACTCATCTCCTTACTCTATCTCTAAGGTCGAGCCCTAAACTCATCTCCTTACTCTATCTCTAAGGTCGAGCCCTAAACTCATCTCCTTACTCTATCTCTAAGGCCGAGCCCTACAGAGGAACCTCATCTCCTTACTCTATCTGTAAGGCCGAGCCCTACAGAGGAACCTCATCTCCTTACTCTATCTCTAAGGCCGAGCCCTAAACTTATCTCCTTACTCTATCTCTAAGGCCGAGCCCTACAGAGGAACCTGCACGTTGTAACATGAGAAGATAAGCTAATAGGGAAAATATTTATAATGTTGTGTATGTGTGAAAAACAATTAGACTATAAAATAACTTTGTGATTGTGTTGAGTTCTCAGAGCCGACTCAGCAGACCCTGAAGGCCACCACTGCCCTGCTGCAGAGAGACAGACAGGTAACAGACAGACGTGTACTCACAGGTGACTGTCTGTCTTCAGGTTCTGGTGCAGAGAGACAGACAGTCCAAAGAGACTCCCGTCTCGTCCCGTCTTCAGCAGTGAGAACGCCGTGTCGAGGTTAAAGGTCACGCACACGCCGAGCCACGCGCTCAGCAGCACGATCACGCCTGTCGCCATGGAGACACAGCTGAGAGGACAACAACAACAACAACAGTCTCAGACAGGTGGAACTTAACAAGGTATATACACAATATTGTAACCTGGTTCTAGGAGAACAGACTCTCCCCCTCATAGAAAAATGATGTTCCAGAACCAATACGCATGTTCCATCACATTCACATCAAACACCTTGATCATACAATTATTTTAGTTTGATTGTTTTTACATGTGTGTTTGACGTATTACAAATACATTCATAATTGTGTGTTTGTGTTCTTGCTTTCCTGCTGAATTTAAGCATACTTTACATTCTAAACTCTGCGGTGTGAGGCGGAGCCAACAAAGCTAACCCTTAACCCCGACGGTCAGAATGTCAACGCCTACATTTATTATTGATGACAAAAACAGCTTCAAGAAATATGTGAGAATCAAAGTGCAGTCTAAAGAAGAGAAGAAGAAGAAAGAGAAGAGAGAGAAGAAAGAGAAGATGAAAGCCAAACCTCGTCTTCCTCGTCAGCCTTGTTCTTCCGTCTGCTAACCCTCCGCTCGCTCTCTCATTCTCATTCCTCAGTCATGCTCGCTCGCCCTCAAATGAAATCATGTCTCTCTCTCCGCCCACTCTCTCTCTCTCTCTCTCTCTCTCTCTCTCTCTCTCTCTCTCTCTCTCTCTCTCTCTCTCTCTGTCTCTTGCTCTCTCATACTCTCGCTCTCTCTCTCTCTCTCTCTCTCGCTCTCTCATACTCTCTCTCTCTCTCTCTCTCTCTCTCGCTCTCTCATACTCTCTCTCTCTCTCTCTCTCGCTCTCTCGCTCTCTCATACTCTCTCTCTCTCTCATACTCTCTCTCTCTCTCTCTCTCTGTCTCTCTCTCTCTCATACTTTCTCTCTCTCTCTCTCTCTCTCTCTCTCTCTCTCTCACTCTCTCTCATTCTCTCTCTCTCTCTCTCTCTCTCTCTCTCTCTCTCTCTCTCTCTCTCACTCTCTCTCATTCTCTCTCTCTCTCTCTCTCTCTCTCTCTCTCTTCAAGTTCTTGGGGTAGGTCAAGATAGGTCTTGGTCCTGGTTCTGGGATATGTCTTGGTCCTGGGATAGGTCTCGGTCCTGGTCCTGGGATAGGTCTTGGTCCTGGGATAGGTCCTGGTCCTGGTCCTGGGATAGGTCCTGGTCCTGGGATAGGTCTCGGTCCTGGTCCTGGGATAGGTCTTGGTCCTTGGATAGGTCCTAGTCCTGGGATAGGTCTTGGTCCTGGGATAGGTCTTGGTCCTGGGATAGTTTCTGGTCCTGGGATCGTTCATAGTCCTTGGATAGGTCCTGGTACTGGGATAGGTCCTGGTCCTGGGATAGGTCTTGGTCCTTGGATAGGTCCTAGTCCTGGGATAGGTCTTGGTCCTGGGATAGGTCTTGGTCCTGGGATAGTTTCTCGTCCTGGGATCGTTCATGGTCCTTGGATAGGTCCTGGTACTGGGATAGGTCCTGGTCCTGGGATAGGTCTTGGTCCTGGTCCTGGGATAGGTCTTGGTCCTGGCATAGGTCCTGGTCCTGGGATAGGTCTTGGTCCTGGGATAGGTCCTGGTCCTGGGATAGGTCTTGGTCCTTGCATAGGTCCTGGTCCTGGGATAAGTCCTGGTCCTGGGACAGGTCTTGGTCCTTGGATAGGTCCTGGTCCTGGGATAGGTCCTGGTCCTGGGATAGGTCCTGGGATAGGTCTTGGTCCTGGGATAGGTCCTGGTTCTGGGATAGGTCCTGGTCCTGGGATAGGTCCGGGTCCTGGGATAGGTCCTGGTCCTGGGATAGGTCCTGGGATAGGTCCTGGTCATGGGATAGGTCTTGATCCTGGGATAGGTCTTGGTCCTTGGATAGGTCCTGGTACTGGGATAGGTCCTGGTCTTGGGATAGGTCTTGGTCCTTGGATAGGTCCTGGTACTGGGATAGGTCCTGGGATAGGTCTTGGTCCTGGGATAGGTCCTGGTCCTGGGATAGGTCCTGGTCCTGGGATAAGTCCTGGTCCTGGGACAGGTCCTGGTTCTGGGATAGGTCCTGGTCCTGGGATAGGTCCGGGTCCTGGGATAGGTCCTGGTCCTGGGATAGGTCCTGGTCCTGGGATAGGTCCTGGGATAGGTCTTGGTCTTGGGATAGGTCCTGGTCCTGGGATAGGTCCTGGTCCTGGGATAGGTCTTGGTCCTGGGATAGGTCTTGGTCCTGGGATAGGTCCTGGTCCTGGGATAGGTCTTGGTCCTGGGATAGGTCTTGGTCCTGGGATAGGTCCTGGTCCTGGGATAGGTCCTGGTCCTCATAGTTCTCGTTACTACATGAGCTGCAACATTCTGGAACAACTGGAGAGACCCAAGGGCTTATCAGAGCAGCCTGATAATAAGGAATTACAGTAATCCAGTCTAGAAGTAACAATTGCGTAGATCAAGGATCAATGAAGAAACTTGGGCTGCACCCTCGACGCTGGATGATAAACTGCTGGTTATCATTTGATCCTCGTTTGCTAATGCTGCACCAAAAACGTTGCAAATTTCACGCACAAGTAGATTACTTGCAAAGTCAATGCGCGAATATCGCATTTGACGCGTGGCATAAGCCAATCAGCGTTAAGAAGTTCCGCCTGTCATCACGGCTGTCCTGCTGTTTGTTAACAAACTGTTTGTTAACGAGTTGTTGTTTGTTAACGAGCTGTTTGTTAACAAACTGTTAACGAGTTGTTGTTTGTTAACGAGCTGTTTGTTAACAAACTGTTAACGAGCTGTTTGTTAACGAGCTGTTTGTTACTGAGCTGTTTGTTAACGAGCTGTTTGTTACTGAGCTGTTTGTTAACGAGCTGTTTGTTAACAAGCTGTTTGTTAACAAGCTGTTTGTTAACGAGCTGTTTGTTAACAAGCTGTTTGTTACTGAGCTGTTTGTTACTGAGCTGTTTGTTACTGAGCTGTTTGTTACTGAGCTGTTTGTTAACGAGCTGTTTGTTAACAAGCTGTTTGTTAACGAGCTGTTTGTTACTGAGCTGTTTGTTAACAAGCTGTTTGTTAACAAGCTGTTTGTTAACGAGCTGTTTGTTACTGAGCTGTTTGTTACTGAGCTGTTTGTTACTGAGCTGTTTGTTAACGAGCTGTTTGTTAACGAGCTGTTTGTTAACGAGCTGTTTGTTACTGAGCTGTTTGTTACTGAGCTGTTTGTTACTGAGCTGTTTGTTACTGAGCTGTTTGTTAACGAGCTGTTTGTTAACAAGCTGTTTGTTAACGAGCTGTTTGTTACTGAGCTGTTTGTTAACAAGCTGTTTGTTACTGAGCTGTTTGTTAACAAGCTGTTTGTTAACGAGCTGTTTGTTAACGAGCTGTTTGTTAACGAGCTGTTTGTTAACGAGCTGTTTGTTACTGAGCTGTTTGTTACTGAGCTGTTTGTTACTGAGCTGTTTGTTACTGAGCTGTTTGTTAACAAGCTGTTTGTTAACGAGCTGTTTGTTACTGAGCTGTTTGTTAACGAGCTGTTTGTTAACGAGCTGTTTGTTAACGAGCTGTTTGTTAACGAGCTGTTTGTTACTGAGCTGTTTGTTAACGAGCTGTTTGTTAACAAGCTGTTTGTTACTGAGCTGTTTGTTAACAAGCTGTTTGTTAACGAGCTGTTTGTTAACGAGCTGTTTGTTAACGAGCTGTTTGTTAACAAGCTGTTTGTTAACGAGCTGTTTGTTACTGAGCTGTTTGTTAACAAGCTGTTTGTTAACAAGCTGTTTGTTAACGAGCTGTTTGTTACTGAGCTGTTTGTTAACGAGCTGTTTGTTACTGAGCTGTTTGTTACTGAGCTGTT
>NW_027176214.1:5000-7500 GCF_023055335.1 Clinocottus analis | reverse complement strand
ATCAAGTTCATAGCATAAATATTCTAGGACGAGTTTGGAGAACTAGAAACGATAAAAAGGCGAAAAATTACAAATTTGCCCAAAAATCCCAAATTGGCCGAATTACTGTAGCGCCATATGTTTAAATCACACAAAAGATGTATTGCATGTTGTGGGATGCCATGTGCACATACACAACACATTATGAGACATTAGTCCAAATAGTCTCAGTGTTGAGTACTGACAAACAAGAGACAACGTTGTCTAAACGCAATGAGATATCAAAAAGCTGTCAATCTATTCAGGATGAGATGGCTCAATCCTGATGCACAGCAAGTTATCGCCGCAGACCCCTGACGGCCTTTGCGCGGGCGCAGGGAGAGGCCGCGGGGAGCAGCACCAGCACCCCCAGGTGCAGCAGCACTTACAGCTGTGGCTGGTTTATGATTAAATACAATTGTAAATGTATAAAATAGTAAAAATCATCATTTCACGCACCAGATCACATGACCCTCTGTGGAACACAACATTACATCATTCCCACATTGAAACAAGGTATACCATTAAATTGAGTGATTCAATATGTTGGTAGTGAGGACAGATGGACATCGGATTAGTTCCACAGCCGCTAAACAGGATGTTTCAAGAGGAGGCTCATTTACAGCTTCGGCTCTTTCCGTATGTCAGTCGTTCTTCTCCGCCTCGGCCTTCTCCCCTTCTCGGGAATAATCGGCTATGTTCGGCTGTGTTCGGCTGTTCGCTTCGGTCTTCTCCCCCTCCTCGGGAATCATCGTCTGTGTTCGGCTAGATTCGGCTGTTAACGGTCGGTGTGTTCAAATCTTCGGCCGCAGCTCCTCCTGGAGAGCGAAGTGAAGAAAGAGCCGAGAGGAAAGAGGGAAACAGACGCCCGGAGCAGAAGACAGAGTCCCGAAGCGGAATGACGGTGCTGCAGGAACCCGTCCAGGTAAACACACGCCTGCAGCTCGTTGTCACAAGCCGGAAAGGGGAGAGGGAGCCCCGGCCTCACTGCGGCTCCAGTCCGTGGTCTGAGAGCTGCTACCCAGCCACAGGCCCCGCTGCAGCCCGGGGGCTGTATCGGTGTTATTGGTGTGAAACACCTCAGTAGACCAGGACCCTGGTCCTTGATAGTCCCGGACCCTGGTCTTCTGTAAACCCGGACCCTGGTCTTCTGTTGGGGGCCTGTAGGTTCGGGTTTTTGGTTGCTAACATAAGCTCAGGTCGTTCCAGACCCCGTTTAGAAAGAGTCCACTTAAAGGGTTCCGGCGGTTTAGGGAACACAATACAAGGAGAGGAATGTTCTTGTGAGCTTTACTTCTTCACTTGGTCCCGTTGGTCACCTCGGCTGTGGTTTAATGTGATCTTATATTATATACTTCATATCTGTCTTCTGGCTGAGCTCAACATGCAGCTCATTCAGATATTTCAGTTAATATTCCACCAGAACCAGACCCGTTTGGTTTCATGTGTGTGAGCCAAACCACGAGTGGGTCACAGTGGTTGGTTTCAGGTCGTTATGGAGGTATTATAAGAGTTATTATCAGAGTTATTGGTTCTGCTGACTGGCAGCTGATATGCTAACAGTAGCATATCAGCTGCTAAGTAACCCCGAGGCTAACGTTTAGCTAGCCAACCCCAACGAACGTTAACTAATGAGAATGAACCTGATCTGAGGGGTCAAGGGTCAGGGACCTAAAGTCCACCAAGGAACTGCTGCACGAGCACTTATCCTGTTTTAGTGGAACTAGTGTGAGTCTAAGGTTAGCCAACAGCTGATTAGCCTCTTGTAGCTAACAGCAGCTAGGTGTGTGTCTCTCTCTCTCTCTCTCTCTCTCTCTCTCTCTCTCTCTCTCTCTCTCTCTCTCTCTCTCTCTCTCTCTCTCAACAGAGTTATAACCTTCAGTCAAAGTAAAGTATGTTTTATTTGTGACGTCACCAGAATGAACTGTTGCCATGTAGTTTAATAAACGGGTTTCGATGGTCAATAGAAATTCAGATGATGAATTACCCATCAGTCACCTGGTCTGGTGACCCACATGGAGGTCTCATATGCTGTCCTTAGGGTGACAACATTGTGAAACATGGTATGGCTTCCACATGTCCAGCGCCTTGCCACCGAGGAGCTTTCTGACTCCCCTCATGGCTTCCAGCAGGGGTTTGGGTTTGACCGCCATCAACACATGGACTTTAAAACACACGTCAATGTGATGGTCGACCAACTGAAAGCTAGGGAATTGCTATGGGAGGAGTTCTCTGTGAAGGACCAATCACACTGAAGCAGAGCCTCGTTCTGTCGGGTTCACCCACCCAGAACCTTTGACCCACACCGAGCTTTAGTGGACCTGTTCTAGACGGATGGGTCATATCTGGTGTGTGTGTGTGTGTGTGTGTGTGTGTGTGTCTTCAAGGCTGCAGTGTGGCAGGCTCTGAACCACTACGCCTACCTGGATGCTGTCTTCCTGGCTGAGAGACTCTACGCTGAAGGTACCTGTCTGTCTCTTCA
>NW_027176213.1:444174-459174 GCF_023055335.1 Clinocottus analis | reverse complement strand
GAACGATGGGGATGGCACCGCCATGTTTCCCAAACTTCCTCTCTAGACTCTCCTGAACAGACACTGAGAAGAGAAGAGGGGAGGAAGATGAGGGGGAGGAAGATGAGGGGGAGGAAGATGAAGGGGATGAAGATGAAGGGGATGAAGATGAATTGGAGGAAGATGAGGGGGATGAAGATGAATTGGAGGAAGATGAGGGGGAGGAAGATGAGGGGGAGGAAGATGAGGGGGATGAAGATGAAGGGGAGGAAGATGAGGGGGAGGAAGATGAATTGGAGGAAGATGAGGGGGAGGAAGATGAAGGGGAGGAAGAGCGACTAACAGAGCGACCAATCGGATCGCTAGAGCAGCCGATCGATCAATAGAACGGCCAATAGAGTGACCAATAGAGCGATCAATGGAGCGACCGCTAGAGCAACCAATGGAGCCGTCAATAGAGCGACCACTAGAGCGACCAATAGAGTGACCACTAGAGCGACCAATAGAGTGACCACTAGAGCAATCAATGGAGCGACCAATGAAGCGATCACTAGAGCCGCCAATAGAGCGACCACTAGAGAGATCAATAGAGCGACCAATAGAGCGATCAATAGAGCACTCACTCAGCAGGTGGTAGTTTGAGTCGCGCTCGTATTTGAAGGTGAGTCGACCGTAACTGACGTGGTTCAGATTCTTCAACCACTCGAAGTACGAGACCGTCACACCTCCAGCATTAAGGTACATGTCCTAGAGGAGAGGAGACAAGGAGACAGGGAGGGGACAAGAAGCAGAGGAAACAAGGAGAGAGGAAGCAAGGACACAAGAAGGAGGGAGGAAACAAGGAGAGGAAACAATAAAAACAGGAAGAGGAAACAGGAAGAGGAGAGAAACTGAGGTGAGGAAACAGAATATAATAAGAGCATTCCACCTTAACTCACACTAGTGAACTAGTGAACTCACACAAGTTCACTAGTTCACTAGTGTGAGTTCACTAGTGAACTCACACTAGTGAACCAGTGAACTCACACTAGTGAACCAGTGAACTCACACTAGTGAACTCACACTAGTGAACTCACACTAGTGAACTCACACTAGTGAACCAGTGAACTCACACTAGTGAACTCACACTAGTGAACTCACACTAGTGAACTCACACTAGTGAACTCACACAAGTTCACTAGTTCACTAGTGTGAGTTCACTAGTGAACTCACACTAGTGAACCAGTGAACTCACACTAGTGAACTAGTGAACTCACACAAGTTCACTAGTGAACTCACACTAGTGAACCAGTGAACTCACACTAGTGAACTCACACTAGTGAACCAGTGAACTCACACTAGTGAACCAGTGAACTCACACTAGTGAACTCATGCTAGTGAACCAGTGAACTCACACTAGTGAACTCACACTAGTGAACTCATGCTAGTGAACTCACACTAGTGAACTCACACTAGTGAACTCATGCTAGTGAACTCATGCTAGTGAACTCATGCTAGTGAACCAGTGAACTCACACTAGTGAACTCACACTAGTGAACTCATGCTAGTGAACTCATGCTAGTGAACTAGTGAACTCACACTAGTGAACTCACACTAGTGAACTCATGCTAGTGAACTCATGCTAGTGAACTAGTGAACTCACACTAGTGAACTCACACTAGTGAACCAGTGAACTCACACTAGTGAACTCATGCTAGTGAACTCATGCTAGTGAACTCACACTAGTGAACTCATGCTAGTGAACTAGTGAACTCACACTAGTGAACTCATGCTAGTGAACTCACACTAGTGAACCAGTGAACTCACACTAGTGAACTCACACTAGTGAACTCATGCTAGTGAACTCACACTAGTGAACTCATGCTAGTGAACTAGTGAACTCACACTAGTGAACTCATGCTAGTGAACTCACACTAGTGAACCAGTGAACTCACACTAGTGAACCAGTGAACTCACGCTAGTGAACTCACGCTAGTGAACTCATGCTAGTGAACTAGTGAACTCACACTAGTGAACTCATGCTAGTGAACTCACACTAGTGAACCAGTGAACTCACACTAGTGAACTCACACTAGTGAACTAGTGAACTCACACTAGTGAACTCATGCTAGTGAACTCACACTAGTGAACCAGTGAACTCACACTAGTGAACCAGTGAACTCACACTAGTGAACTCACGCTAGTGAACTCACACTAGTGAACCAGTGAACTCACACTAGTGAACTCACACTAGTGAACTCACACTAGTGAACTCATGCTAGTGAACTAGTGAACTCACACCAGTGAACTCACACTAGTGAACCAGTGAACTCACACTAGTGAACTCACGCTAGTGAACTCACACTAGTGAACTCATGCTAGTGAAGCGTTGGCAGCGCTGCCGGTGTGAGCAGCAGGAGCACTCAGCCCACTCACCGGGATCACCATGATGTTTCTCTCCAGGAAGATGCGGTCGGCTTCAGGCGTCGTGGGACCGTTCGCTCCCTCAGCGATGATCTGAGAAAACCACAGACAGCAGGTCAGTTTACTGAGGCATCATGGGAAAACAGCCTAATAAAGACTTTTCCCATTCCCCTTTACACTCAGACTGGAGAGCGGGCAGCCGGTGGTCAGGTATTGACCAGGTATTGACCAGGTATTGATCAGGTATCGATCGTGTGGTCACCTTGGCCTTGATCTTGTGAGCGTTGCTCTTGGTCAGCTGCTTCTCGCTGGCAGCTGGGATCAGGATGTCGCAGTCGGCCTCCAGGATGCTTCCCTCGTACGGCGTCGAGTTCGGGAACCCAACGATGGTCCCGTGTTCCTGGAGGAGGAAGGTCGAGGTAGTTATTGATCGATTACAGTGGTACAGACACTGCTTCACATCATCATGATATCCTACAACTCGTCTCAAGAAGACTTCAATGTAGTAACATCGATCGTCCAGCAGGTGGCAAACTGGTCCTTTGGTTTTACGACTGCGTGTTAGTGACTGTATCACCAGTACTGACCAGTTTGTAGTCCTGTTAGTGACTGTATCACCAGTACTGACCAGTTTGTAGTCCTCCAGCTCTTTGGGGTTGATGCCGTTGGGGTTCCAGATGTTTCCGTCCATTTCTCCAATCCCGACGCACTTTGCCCCTGAACGGTGAAGGTAACGCATAGTGTGAAGACCCACGTTACCGAAACCCTGCAGACACAACAGAGGGCACAGTGAACATGTTTCTTTATTTCTGCTGATGGAGGAACAAAAGCGAGGCTCATTATGAGTTTTATTGTTCAGATCAGAGTTGAGACACTATCTATATGTATACCTACTTACATATACATATATATATATAAATGTCTATGTGTGTGTGTATATATATATATATATATATATATATATATATATATATATACACATACATACATACATACATACATACATACATACATACATACATATATATACACACACACACATACATACACACATCATGTTAGATATATATTGTACATGTAATATGTTATGTATAATATATGTTATACATAACATGCATAACCGCTGCTATGATATATATTATGATAGATATATGTGTGTATTAATTGACAGTGAACAGACAGCGAGGCTCCACCTGGATGACGAAGGTCTTGTCCTGGAAGCCGGGGCACATGCCCACCAGGCTCATGTAGGCCGCCTCGTTGATGAAGTTCTCGATGCCGTGGAAAACCCCTCGGCCGGTGGCGGAGATGCGTCCGTGGATGCCGCCCTGGCTGATGGGCTTCCCGGTGACGCAGGCGTGAGCGTTGATGTCCTGAAGAGGAGGCAGAGGGGGAATGAAAACACCTTCTGAGGGCTTCTGAAGCGCGTCCTACTGCAGGCTCCGCCCCCTCGCTCACGTTGTGTCCCAGCGTGGTGGCGTAGGTGTCTGCGATCCAGGACATCTCCCTCTCCCCGGTGCTCATGTCGGGAGCAGGAACATCGATGCCAGGTCCTGCAGAGACACATGAGTATTATTACAACAACCTTTCACTCATGAGTCGTCTTTTCTCCCAAAGAGAAGCGACAGAGTTCTGGTATATGAAGTGAAGCGTGGGCGGCACAGGAGCGTCAGTGTGAGGGTGTGGACCTCCTCACCGATGAAGCCCTTCTTGGCGAGCTCCACGGTGAACCTCCTGGTGATCTTCTCCAGCTCGTTGTCCTGAACACAACACCGAAGAGTCAACAGCTCTGCAGACCACCACACAGCCATGCTAGCAGTGGCCTCCGCTTACAGTCTTTATACTAAGCTAGGCTAACTTCCAAACTTCTCACAAAGAAAAAACAGAACATTTAGCACGCCCATGTGAAATACGACAGGAAACCAGGACGGACACCGAGACGACAGACAGGAAGTCGACGTGATCAACAGGAAAAGGGTTGAAGTTAACTCCTCCTCCTCTTACGGTGTAGTTTCTGGGGTTGATCTTCACTCCGGCTTTGGCTCCACCAAACGGCACATCTGGAACACAGCAGAACAGCTGCTTCACCCACAGCTGAGCTGAAGTCTTGAACTTGATTTATGTTCTATAAACATGTTTATTGTTGAGCGCTATAAGGACAGGAATGTGCTCATGACTCAGCAGGTTCAGACAGGTTGTGTGTGTGTGTGTGTGTGTGTGTGTGTGTGTGTGTGTGTGTGTGCTCACCTACTACAGCACACTTGTAGGTCATGAGTGAAGCCAGAGCTTTCACCTCGTCCACAGACACGTCGGTACTGAAACGGATCCCTGAAACACACAAACACATCAGTGAGACCTGAAGACCTGGAGACCAGGACCTGGAGACCTGAAGCTTGTTCCAAGAGTCCACAAATGTTCCTTATGCTGGGAAAAAAGTTTTTATATGGTTGTATTATTATGTTATGGTCGTATTGTTGTATTATGGTTTGATTATTTTTGTTGAATTATGGTCATACTATTGTGTATCATGGTTTATCATTGTTGTATCATGGTGTTTTAGTGTTGTATTATTGTTGTATACCATATCACCTGTTGTGGTCAGTACCACAACAGGTGAGAGGAAGAAGTCCAGACAAACTGAACCGCAGAGCTGAACCCTCACCTGCACAACAGTTACTGCTGAGAGACACAAACAGACACACACACCTGACTGGACTGTCTACATTCCTACCAGGGGAGGAAACCTTGTGAGTCATGAACAGAGCTGTCACACACACACACACACACACACACACACACACACACACACACACACACACACACACACACACACACACACACACACACACTCACACACACACACACACACACCATGTTTTATGGTTTATATTGTTTCTAAAACCGGTGAATGTTTTTAGAAAAAAATCTATCTATCCATCTATCTATCTATATTTAGCGCCTGGTTAAAATACATGAAGAGCCTTCTGGAGACCTGAGACGTGTGATTGGTCACAGGGCCATGTGACCATGAACATGTGCTGTGATTGGTCAGTGAAGCTAGCGTCTCACCTAGAACCTCAGGACTGATGACCTCTTTCCCTCAGAGGGTCATGTGATCTGGAGAGTGAAATGATGATTATGTTAATGTTTTTTTTTTACATTTACTGTCAATCATAAACTAGCCACAGCGCTGTTGTTACTGCTGCACCTGGGGCTGTTGTTACTGCTGCACCTGGGGCTGTTGTTACTGCTTCACCTGGGGCTGTTGTTACTGCTGCACCTGGGGCTGCTGGTGCTGCTGCACCTGGGGCTGCTGGTGCTGCTGCACCTGGGGCTGCTGGTGCTGCTGCACCTGGGGCTGCTGGTGCTTCTCCCTGCGGCCTCTTTGAGAGGTCATCGCGCTGCAGCTGTGCTGCATGTCATGTCTGCACTGTGCAGGGTCAGTGTGGTGGTTGTGTTGATAGAGTTGGACAACATGTATTGTTGTTGACGTGACGGGTTGTGCTCTCTCTCCTTGCTGTGCTACCCGGCAATGTACTGAGTCCTCTAGGGACTCTTGTTCCTCCGGTCCACCAGATGTGGAGTATACGACTAATATATATATATATATATATATATATATATATATATATATATATATATATATATATATATATACACACATTACATATATATACACATATATACACACATATATATACATATACATATATATATATATATATATATATATATATATATATACACACACACACACACACACACATATATATATATATATATATATATACACACACACACACATATATATATATATATATATATACACACATATATATATACACATACATATATATGTGTATGTGTATATATATATATATACACACATATATACATATATATATATATATATATATATATATATATATATATATATATATATATATATATATACACACACATATATATATATACACATACACATATATATACACATACATATATATATATATACACATACATATATATATACACATACATATATATATATATATATATATACATATATATATTTATACACACATATATATACACATATATATATACATGTATATATATATATATATATACACATACATACATACATACATACATACATACATACACACACACACACACACACACACACACACACACACACACACACACACACAGGTATGAAATACAACACCTCCCTTGCGGGGGGTTCCGTACCGTATAAATATTCATGTTTATTATGTATATAAATACACATGTAAACAGATATATATATATAGATGTGGATGTGTCACGCCTCACCTCCCTTGCAGGGGGTCCGGTGCTGGCTGTGCTGGGCCCGGTAGCCCTCCACCACCTCCCAGTCCCCGGAGTCCTTCCGGATGGGGAAGCAGACGCTCAGCACGTGGTTGCAGGGCTTGATGACCCGCAGGATCCCGCGGACCCGCTTCCTCTTCTGCTCGGCGCTCTCCCGGGTCTTCAGGCTCTCCACCAGCTGGTCCTCCACCATGGCGGCGCCCCGGTCGAAGAAGCCCTCCACCATGGCGAAAAAGTTCGGGTCGTCGTCCCGGTCCACGGCCTCGCTGTAGCCGCGGTGCCGCAGCAGCGACGCGGCGGGAGCGGCGCGGGCGGCGCGGCCCCCCGACGCCAGGGCGCGGCCCGCTCCCCGGGCGAGGGTCTCTCCGAAGTACCGGTACATTTTAATGCTTTTAAACGAGTCGAGCCGCGGGACCGTCGCAGGGAGGAAGTGCTACGCGGGACTCGAACACTTGTAGCGCGGCAGGCGGAGCGGCAGAGCGGCGGCGCTCCTCCTCCGCGCCGCCTCCTTCTGCCGCGCATGCGCGTGACCTGGTTTTAACTTTGACGAACTTATATTTGTTCCGTTTAGTTTGTTTGTTTCTGTTTAATTTGCTTCTTATTTAAAAAAACTTTTTTTGCGGTAATGTACCAACCGCCACTAAACCTCGAAGAAGAGAAGTCGCGTTTTTTGGCACTTTAAACTGTTTAAAACGCGTCGAAACGCGACAGGAAGTGATGCGAAGTGACAGGAAGACGTGGGAAGTGATTTCACAATATATTACATCTCCAATATGTTTAAAAAAAATACTTATTTCACCTTTTCCCCCGAGTTGTAGGGTTGTTTAAGCTAGCGGAAAGCTAGCTGGATTTAGTACACATTACACTTCCGGTTTGAGCATTCAAAATAAAAGCACACATCAGAGAACACACGATTCAAAATATTTTTATTGTCATATGCACAAATAAAAGAGTTACTTTGTACAATGAGAACATATGATAGCATATAGTTAAATGCTTGAGAGCAGAAAACACAGTGTAAAATAGATAATCTATATTTGTGGTCGTTAGTCATTATGAAGTCATCAAACTGTATCTAAACAGTCTTTTGGGGTTTTGTGATGGAAGGTTTAAGAAGCTGAAACAATGGAAGGAAAAATAAATAATACTAATATGGCAGATTAAATGGATCTTGCAACAAACTAAAAACAAATGTATGTTTTAAATACTTTTCCAAATGTAAATCACAGTAAAGACACAAGTTAGAAGGATTTTTCTCTTCTTTTTTAGGTTTTTTTTTTGAGAGAGAGAGAGATTTTTTTTCAGAGATACATAAAATAATCCCAGATAGGGGAGGAGCCAGACTCCCCTCAGCCTGCAGGGGGCGTTAATCCCAGATATAATCAGGTATAATCAAAGTTAAGTAGAATCTTTTGCCCTGACTGATCTTCCGGACGTTTCCTCCTCAGAATGAGCGAGCGGCCGGCGGTCCACGTCTTCCTGGGAGCTCCTCCCGCCGCCTCCTCCGGCCCGGAGGACGAGCAGCGCCCCCCTGTGGGCTGGAGACACCTGGAGCTCACCTGGCAGGGGGGGCGCCTGAGGCCGGCAGCAGGTGAGGCGTTCAGGGACCCAGACTCAGTTTATTAGATTGTTATATTAACTGAAGAGGCGTTTAGTTGTGTTAGTATTTATTATTTTAAATGTTTCTTTTTATCTTTATACATCTTATTTGTGTTTTTAAATGTTACTAATTGTGAATAATCAATTTATTCCCACTTAATTTGTGTGTTTTTGTACTGTTAAATGAAATTATTATCACATATAAACAGAATGTCTTTGATTTGGTGTAAAAACTGTAGCTTCATATTTACCGTACGAACATGAACAGGGTTCAATCTGAACATCTGAAGAAGTCAAAATAATCCAATAATTTGTTGGCATTTCAGACGAAAACCTTCTGACGGAGGAACGAACCGGCCGAGAGAACCAAGAAGCTGATCGACGCCGCGATGACTCCGCCCCTAAAGCTGATTGGACCACGGAGGCGTCACCTGTGGGTGCCGTTCAGGAAGATGAGTGCTCGGCTTCGGTTGGTGAGTATCTGGACAGCTGTTTCCCTGCAGCTCAACCAGAACCAGAAGCTCCACCCCTCCAGCCGTCACCTGGCGGCCCTCCTCTGTCCGCCCGGACCCGGTTTCTCACCAGCTGGACGCTGAGTCAGGCGTTAGTCCTGAGAGGAAGGAGCGGCGTCCAATCAGCAACCAGCCCTGAGAAAACCCCGCCTCCTCAAACCCCTCCCAGGAACACCCAAATGCCTCCACCCGACTCCTCCGGCACGCCGGAGCTCTTCAGCCCCGCGAGCCCGTCACCCTCCGCCGAGCCCTCCGGCCGACCCGGCCCGGCCGCGAGGGCTCGGGAAGGAGGCGTCGTGGTCGAGGCCACCGCCGACGGGCTGCTCTGCTCCCAGGAGGCCGGGACGCCCCGACACTCTTCTTCCAAACCCCCCGTTTTCAAGAAAGCTAGAACCTCAGGAAACCTCTGGACCGAAGAGTCCGACACCACCGCCGCCAGCGGTACCACCAGCGGTACCACCAGCGCTACCGCCAGCGCTACCGCCAGCGCTACCACCAGCGCTACCGCCACTAGCGCTACCGCCAGCGCTACCACCAGCGCCACCGGGCTCCAGGGTACCACCACACTTCTGATCCGGTGTGACCAGCCGGGGGTTCGGCACTCGGTTCTGGTGGCGGTGGTTCACCCGTGTCACCTGAAGGAGGTGAAAGTGAGTGGAGATGAAACGTCTCATGAAACTAGAATCATAATTAGGAATTATCGGACGTGTAGACCTTTCTCTGCAGCTGTGCTTGTAGACGTAGAGTTCTGATCACATCGCTGGGTTTGCCTTGTTGGGCTGAAGGTGAAGTCCGGCCCGGCGGCGGGAAGCTCCGTCCCTCTGGCGTCCATCGTGGTCACGGACCAATCGGCTGCTGAGATGAAGGTGGTGCTGTGGAGGCGAGCGGCGTTCTGGGCCTTGACCGTGAGCCCCGGAGACGTTCTGCTCATCACAGGTATGTACATGTAGAGGGTGTGGACTGAAGGGGGCTGAAGGGGTCTGAAGCGACCTATAGAGGTCTGAAGTGATCTGTAGGGCACTAAGGGGTCTGAATGGGTCTGAAGCGACCTATAGAGGACTGAATGGGGTCTGAAGTGATCTGTAGGGCACTAAGGGGTCTGAATGGGTCTGAAGCGACCTATAGAGGACTGAATGGGGTCTGAAGTGATCTGTAGGGCACTAAGGGGTCTGAATGGGTCTGAAGCGACCTATAGAGGACTGAAGGGGGATTGAAGGGGTCTGAAGCGATCTGTCGGGGTCTGAATTGGTGTGAAGGGGTCTGGAGGCCGTTTATCAGGTTACACAACAACCGACTCTCTATTCTCCGTCCTGAAGTTGACCTGACGTAGACCTGAAGTTGACCTGACGTAGACCTGAAGTTGACCTGACGTAGACCTGAAGTTGACCTGACGTAGACCTGAAGTTGACCTGACGTAGACCTGAAGTTGACCTGACGTAGACCTGCTGGTTTCGTGAGAGAGCCTCCTCATCGGAGGTTCGGTCTGGTGGACTTGCAAATGTAGGTGTGGTCTGATTTGAATGGTATTTGCCTGCAGTCTGAACAATGATACACACACCTTCCTTTCTGGGTTGGACTTCACTGCCTCAAGCAACACACACACACACACACACACACACACTCACACACACACACACACACACTCACACACACACACACACACACACACACACACACACACACACCCTCTAACAAAACCTGTTTAGAACAATGGTGTACTTCAAAACAGCCACCCTAAGAACATTCATCATCCGCTCATGAAAAAACTTGGAACAGTCCTGGAGTTTTATAAAGGTTATTTCCAGGCCTGGAAAAGTCCTTGAAAAACATAAAACCCCCAAAGTTGTGTAAAAGTGGTGTGAATGTGTTATATTCATGTGTTCATTTAGTTTAAATAATGAATCTGCTTTTAAAAGAAAGAGGCTCAACATATCAGCAGCATACATACAGGCATCTATATAAATGTTTATTCTTTTAATAAACTATTGTCTCTCATTCATTTGAGTCATTTAAGGTTTACTGTATGCTTTGAATCCTCATTGTTAGTTTAAATACTACATTTTATCACTTTTTACTGTTCACACACATTTCACACCATGTTTGCTCATGAACATTTAAAGTCATGAAAAAGTGTTTAAAAGTCATGTAAATTTGTGAAAAGTCCTGGAACCCGTTGGTCCGGGTGCGTATGAACCCTCCGGGTCTCCCATCAGCGCTGCAGGTGAATGAGGACCGGTGGAGAGGGGAGACGGTGCTGCAGTCCACCTTCAGCAGCAGGCTGCTCAACCTGGGCCGGGTCACGGCCTGCACCGCCCCCCCAGGTACGGCCCAACCGACCGCCGGCCAATCGGCGGCCTTCCCCCCTCACGGGGAGCTGTGGTCCAATCGTCTGTCTCTCTCCGTCTGCAGCTCCTCAGCGCGTCGCCGCCCGCTCTCTCGCCGCTCTGTGTGGCTTTCTGCGGGAGCGGCGCCCCCTGCTGGTGTCGCTGAACCCGCGGCCTCCTCAGGACCTGAGCCGCCTCCCCTACGCCGCCCTGCGCTCGCTGAGGGTCGACACGCTGGTCCACGCTCTGCTGCGCGTCACGCACACGCACGTCAGCGCAGGTGAGCGGGTCCATGTCCATCCGGATGTGTGCGGGTTCTAGTTCTAGATAAACAACCTCAAACAGAAGCTGAGAACGGAGGAAGCCTGAAGAAGGTTGGTAGATTTTGGCGTTTTGGTTTTGATGATATTCATGATCGTTGTTAGCTTGGCGGAACGATGCGGAGTCTCGCGTCAGGTCAGCTGTTCAGCTGCAGGCCGTTGTGACTGTGGAGCAGCCGCACGGCCAGCAGGGGGCGCTGCTGCTGTGGGGCGCCGCGGTGGACTGGCTGCCTCGCTTCAACAGAGACAGAGGTACACAAACACACACAGACGCACACGAGTGGAGACACCAACTCCCCCGACTCACAAAATGGCGTAATCCTCCGTCTCGTTCAGCGGCTGTCTGGGACTTTCAGTTCCTCCTCGTGAGGGAGGGTTTGACCTCTGACCTGAGCGAGCTGCACTCCACCCCCTGGAGCGCGGTCCGGCCTCTGGACCCCGCCGACCGCCGGGCGCGGGACTTCCTTCAACCGCGGCCCGTCCGAACAGGAAACAGCAGTCTGGAGCTGGACCTCGACACGCTGCTGTCTCAGAAATACAGCGGTGAGTTTGAGGGCATTGTGGAGTGCAGACTAACTTAAGAACGATGCAAAGGCTGTAAATACAGTCAGCTGACCTGGAAGGACCTGAAGACTCCAGTCCTTTCAAACTGATGATTTGGTTAGACTGCTTAAAAGGTTCACCAGAAGGAAGTACAAGCGTACTTATGGAAAAAAGTAGAGGACCTAAACTTGAACCCTGAGGAACTCCAGAAGGAAGTAAAAGCGTACTTATGGTAAAAAGTAGAGGACCTAAACTTGAACCCTGAGGAACTCCAGAAGGAAGTAAAAGCGTACTTATGGTAAAAAGTAGAGGACCTAAACTATAACTCCCAGAAACCCAACAAGAATAAATTAAGATAAAAATGTTGATGATGACAAGGTGTTGTGTTTTCCTCCACCAGGTGACGTGGAGCTCAGAGTCCAGGTCACCGCCTTCCACTTTGAGGACTCTCTGCCTTCCCAGAATGCACCTCAGCCGGTCCTGGACAGCTCCACCCCTCTGGATGGTATCCTGGCGGCGCTGAGCGGTGACATCACCTACACCGGCTGTGGTCGCTGCTCCGCCGAACTCGACACCGACGCAAACGGCATCTACGGCCCTTGTTACCCCTGCCTGCCCCTCACGGCTGTACGCCGCTACTACAGGTACTGCTGCGGGTACTACTACTACAGGTACTGCTGCAGGTACTACTACTGCAGGTACTACTGCAGGTACTGCTGCAGTAGTATATAATCTTAAAAGTAGTATTTGATCTTAAAATGGATCAATTCTAAAATGACGTGTGTGTGTGTGTGTGTGTCAGGCCAGGTGTGTTGACAGTGAGTGGGCGGGGCAGCCGCCAGGTGCGTGTCCAGGTTCCTCCGGTTCCACTGCAGAAGATCCTCGAGGCTCCACCGGATAAACTCAGCAGGAGCTCAGGTGGGACGGGGAGAGACTTCCTGTCCACGCGGAGGGAGGATTCTGATTGGTCAGGACTGTAGAGTTCCCAGAGTTCATAGCGTCGGTGTTCGTGTGTGTCTCAGCTCCAGGCTCAGAGGTGAAGCTCGTCCAGGTGGCGGCGGAGAGGATCCAGACCTTCCTCGCCCTCCCGAGAAAAACCTTCGTCATCACCGTCCGGAGCCACTTCCTGTGCGACGAGAACAGCGTCCCCCTCCGTCAGGACTTCACTCTGCTGGACCTCCAGCTGGCGGACGGCCGCGTGTGAAGGAGCGTTCTCATTGGCTCACGAGAGCGCCGACGACAATGACACGCGCTCAAAGGTCTCGTGTTACAGGTTAAGGTGTTGTAGGTTAAGGTGTTGTAGGTTAAGGTGTTACAGGTTAAGGTGTTCTAGGTTAAGGTGTTGTAGGTTAAGGTGTTGTAAGTTAAGGTGTTGTAGGTGTTGTAAGTTAAGGTGTTCTAGGTTAAGGTGTTGTAGGTGTTGTAAGTTAAGGTGTTCTAGGTTAAGGTGTTGTAGGTGTTGTAAGTTAAGGTGTTCTAGGTTAAGGTGTTGTAGGTGTTGTAAGTTAAGGTGTTCTAGGTTAAGGTGTTGTAGGTGTTGTAAGTTAAGGTGTTCTAGGTTAAGGTGTTGTAGGTGTTGTAAGTTAAGGTGTTCTAGGTTAAGGTGTTGTAGGTGTTGTAAGTTAAGGTGTTCTAGGTTAAGGTGTTGTAGGTGTTGTAAGTTAAGGTGTTCTAGGTTAAGGTGTTGTAGGTGTTGTAAGTTAAGGTGTTCTAGGTTAAGGTGTTGTAGGTGTTGTAAGTTAAGGTGTTCTAGGTTAAGGTGTTGTAGGTGTTGTAAGTTAAGGTGTTCTAGGTTAAGGTGTTGTAGGTGTTGTAAGTTAAGGTGTTCTAGGTTAAGGTGTTGTAGGTGTTGTAAGTTAAGGTGTTCTAGGTTAAGGTGTTGTAGGTGTTGTAAGTTAAGGTGTTCTAGGTTAAGGTGTTGTAGGTGTTGTAAGTTAAGGTGTTCTAGGTTAAGGTGTTGTAGGTGTTGTAAGTTAAGGTGTTCTAGGTTAAGGTGTTGCAGGATGGCGTTCTAGTCTGGTTCCTTCAGCTGTGAAATCAACTTAAATAAACTAAGTTCAGTCACATTCTCTCTCTGATTCACTCAAACAAAACACAGAATAACACATCACTATATAATAACATATCAATATATAATAACATATCAATATGTAATAACATCTCAATATGTAATAACATCTCAATATGTAATAACATCTCAATATGTAATAACATCTCAATATGTAATAACATCTCAATATGTAATAACACGTCACTATGTAATAACACATCACTATGTAATAACATCTCAATATGTAATAACATATCAATATGTAATAACATCTCAATATGTAATAACATCTCAATATGTAATAACATCTCAATATGTAATAACACATCACTATGTAATAACACATCACTATGTAATAACATATCAATATGTAATAACATATCAATATGTAATAACATATCAATATGTAATAACATCTCAATATGTAATAACATCTCAATATGTAACACATCACTATGTAATAACACATCACTATGTAATAACATATCAATATGTAATAACATATCAGTATGTAATAACACATCACTATGTAATAACATATCAATATGTAATAACATATCAATATGTAATAACATATCAATATGTAATAACACATCACTATATAATAACACATCACTATGTAATAACATATCAATATGTAATAACATATCAATATGTAATAACATATCAATCAAGGACATTTTTGGCATAAAGTCTTTATTTAATATCTCCACAGTTAAAACATTTACATGTTTATTTACTTATTCAAGTTATTGGTGTGCAGCTTTTAGATTTTCAGTAAATCAATCAAGTTATAAATGTGTTAAACCTCATCTGGTCATCATTAATATTGATCTGCTCATTTATGGATTCGTTGTTTTATCAGAGATTCTGAACTATTCCTTTAAGTTAGTCACAAACACAGCAAACATATTTTA
>NW_027176213.1:429174-441674 GCF_023055335.1 Clinocottus analis | reverse complement strand
GTGCGTGTGTGTGTGTATACGTGTGTGTGCATGTGTATGTGTGTGTGTGTGTGTGTGTGTCAGGGCAGGTGTGTTGAGTGTGAGCTCAACACACCTGGTGTAACACACAAGGTGTTATAAGTTAAGGTGTTATAAGTATCTCATATCAATATATAATAACATCACTATATAATAACATATCAATATGTAATAACATATCAATGTGTAATAACATATCAATATGTAATAACATATCAATATGTAATAACATATCAATATGTAATAACATATCAATGTGTAATAACATATCAATATGTAATAACATATCAATATGTAATAACATATCACTATGTAATAACACATCACTATGTAATAACATATCAATATGTAATAACATATCAATATGTAATAACACATCACTATGTAATAACATATCACTATGTAATAACACATCAATATGTAATAACACATCAATATGTAATAACACATCAATATGTAATAACACATCACTATGTAATAACACATCAATATGTAATAACACATCACTATGTAATAACATATCAATATGTAATA
The DNA here is from genome assembly GCF_023055335.1 of Clinocottus analis. Lineage (NCBI taxonomy): Eukaryota > Metazoa > Chordata > Actinopteri > Perciformes > Cottidae > Clinocottus > Clinocottus analis. The sequence continues at coordinate 441,122 of NW_027176213.1, read as the reverse complement.
ACATATCAATATGTAATAACACATCAATATGTAATAACACATCACTATGTAATAACACATCACTATGTAATAACATATCAATATGTAATAACATATCAATCAAGGACATTTTTGGCATAAAGTCTTTATTTAATATCTCCACAGTTAAAACATTTACATGTTTATTTACTTATTCAAGTTATTGGTGTGCAGCTTTTAGATTTTCAGTAAATCAATCAAGTTATAAATGTGTTAAACCTCATCTGGTCATCATTAATATTGATCTGCTCATTTATGGATTCGTTGTTTTATCAGAGATTCTGAACTATTCCTTTAAGTTAGTCACAAACACAGCAAACATATTTTAACAGAGGATATTAAGGTTATTATGATACATACATATATATATATATATATATATATATATATATATATATATATATATATATATATATGTATGTGTGTGTGTATATGTGTGTATAAGTGTATATATGTCTGTATTTCCAGTCTTTGACAGCATCTTTTCCAGGTTTTTCTCAGGAGTCGTTTTATTTCTTTCGCTCCGTTTCTTGGGCCACATCCATCAGGTCATCAAACAAATCTGAAACATAAACACAAAACAATAATTACTGTTAAATTAGTTCAGAAGGTTTCTTCATGTTTTCTAACAGGCTGGAAGAGATGAACACATGAAGGAGCAGATGAGCACATGAAGGACGTGAAGTGGTACACTGGTCCATAGGAGTCACTTATGGGTCATAAGTCCTGTTCTTTACCTCCATCATTGACTTGTACAGGTGGTGAGGTGGCTCCTCCCCTTCCTTCCTCTCCTCCCCTTGCTTCCTCTCCTCTCCTTCCTTCCTCTCCTCTCCTTCCTTCCTCTCCTCCCCTTGCTTCCTCTCCTCTCCTTCCTTCCTCTCCTCTCCTTCCTTCCTCTCCTCCCCTTGCTTCCTCTCCTCCCCTTCCTTCCTCTCCTCTCCTTCCTTCCTCTCCTCCCCTTCCTTCCTCTCCTCTCCTTCCTTCCTCTCCTCCCCTGGTCTCTGCAGCTCCCTCCAGCTCACTGAAGAGACCAGAGAATCCACATTTCTTCTCTTTCTTGTCGTCGTCTCTGTCGAAGATCTTTGAGAAGAAGCTGTCCTTCTTGTCCTCGTCCTCCTCGCTGCTCCTCCACTTCTTCTTGTCCTCGTCCTCGTCGTCGTCTCTGTCGAAGATCTTTGAAAAGAAGCTCTCGTCGTCCTTCCTCCTGCTCCTCCTCTTCTTCTTGTCGTCATCGTCGTCTCTGTTCAGGATCTTTGAGAAGAAGCCTCCTTCGTCTTTGTCCTCGTCCTCCATCCCCAGAACATCCTTCATTTTGTCCTCCACGAAGTCTCCTGCAGAACAACCAGCACCATGAACAGAGTACTACAGGTACTACCTCCAGGTGTACAGGTACTACAGGTACTACCTCCAGGTGTACAGTTACTACAAGTACTACCTCCAGGTGTACAGGTACTACCTCCAGGTGTACAGGTAGTACAGGTACTACCTCCAGGTGTACAGGTACTACCTCCAGGTGTACAGGTACTACAGGTACTACCTCCAGGTGTACAGGTACTACCTCCAGGTGTACAGGTACTACAGGTACTACCTCCAGGTGTACAGTTACTACAAGTACTACCTCCAGGTGTACAGGTACTACCTCCAGGTGTACAGGTAGTACAGGTACTAACTCCAGGTGTACAGTTACTACAAGTACTACCTCCAGGTGTACAGGTACTACAGGTACTACCTCCAGGTGTACAGGTACTACAGGTACTACCTCCAGGTGTACAGGTACTACAGGTACTACCTCCAGGTGTACAGGTACTACAGGTACTACCTCCAGGTGTAGAGGTACTACAGGTACTACCTCCAGGTGTACAGGTACTACAGGTACTACCTCCAGGTGTACAGGTACTACAGGTACTACCTCCAGGTGTACAGGTACTACAGGTACTACCTCCAGGTGTAGAGGTACTACAGGTACTACCTCCAGGTGTACAGGTACTACAGGTACTACCTCCAGGTGTACAGGTACTACAGGTACTACCTCCAGGTGTAGAGGTACTACAGGTACTACCTCCAGGTGTACAGGCACTACAGGTACTACCTCCAGGTGTACAGGTACTACAGGTACTACCTCCAGGTGTAGAGGTACTACAGCAGGAACATGACCTCTCGTTCAAACTGCAAACAAACAAACCTGTGTAATAATCCAACAGATCCATAAGATTCATAAACTCTGCGTTCATAAACACGGTTCCCTCCAGTGAAACATTCATCAATTAATTCATTATTACTTCCATGAATACTCATCTGGATTATCAGATACGCCTCATTAGTTATGTAAAGTAAACCTCTTTGTGCTTCAGGCTAACATGAATGCTAACAGGTGAGGTCATGTGACCGGAGCATCCTCTTCCTCTGCTTCAGCTCTTCATCGCTTCAATACACGTTCTCACTTTGCAGCAAACAAGAACCTGGATTTCATTTACTCGTATCGATCATGAATAAGAATAAAAGCCGACAGTCTTTTCTCTACTCACCCATCTTTCTTGCAATCCATTTATCCATCGCTGCCTCTCTCTCTCTCTCTCTCTCTCTCGCTCTCTCTCTCTCTCTCTCTCTCTCTCTCTCTCTCTCTCTCGTGGGATGACAGACTTCAGTGTGTCCTCATGCAGGAGCAGGTGAGACTGAAGCCTCAACTCTTTCAGGCGACGCCCCTCTCAGGTGGCCCCGCCCCTCTCGGGTGACCCGCCCCTCTCAGGTGGCCCCGCCCCTCTCGGGTGACCCGCCCCTCTCAGGTAGCCCCGCTCCTCTCAGGTGGCCCCGCCCCCCTCAGGTGGCCCCGCCCCTCTCAGCTGGTGGACCCGCCCCCCTCAGGTGTGCCTCCCTGTCCCCGGTGGTTTGTGTCTGCAGACCGGTTCCTCCGGTTCCTTCGGTTCCTTCGGTTCCTGTGCTCTGCGTCCAGCTGATCAGAGTCAGAATGAATCCTCACTAAAGTACATTTACTTTACTTTTACTGGGGAATATTGTACTTTTAACAGATTATTAATGAAGTAATAAATGATGTATTAGTACATTAAATCATTAAAAACTCAAAGACAAATGAGTACTTTTACTTTTGGTCCGTTTATTTTGACGGCAGTAATAAAATAAAGTTACGAGTACAGTGCTTTGAGTCATAACAGAGTATTTGTACACGGTGTCAGTAGTACTTGTTGGTCCTATTTCCATGAGAACTCCATGAGCTCCACCGACATCAGGACAGCAGGACGTGTCTACATCTTCCACCGCAAACTAAAAACTCACCTTTTTCGACTCCACCTTGAATAAAGACAATGAGGCAGCACTTGGATGCTCCTACTGATAGCACTGAGCAGTTTGACTTCACTGGAGAAATTCTTCTCTTGGTTCTTGTTGTTCCTACTTCCTACTTACGGTTGAATGCACTTATTGTAAGTCGCTTTGGATAAAAGCGTCAGCGAAATGACATGTGATGTAGTGACATGTAATGTAATGTAATGTAGTGACATGTAATGTAATGTAATGTAGTGACATGTAATGTAGTGACATGTAATGTAATGTAATGTAGTGACATGTAATGTAATGTGATGTAGTGACATGTAATGTAATGTAATGTAACGTAATGTAATGTAATGTAAAGTAATGTTACGTAATGTAACTTAATGTAATGTAACGTAATGTAACGTAATGTAATGTAATGTAACGTAATGTAATGTAATGTTACGTAACGTAATGTAACGTAACGTAATGTAACGTAATGTAACGTAATGTAATGTAATGTAACGTAACGTAACGTAATGTAAAGTAATGTTACGTAATGTAACGTAATGTAACGTAACGTAATGTAATGTAACGTAATGTAACGTAATGTAATGTAATGTAACGTAATGTAACGTAACGTAACGTAATGTAATGTAACGTAACGTAACGTAACGTAATGTAACGAAACGTAACGTAATGTAATGTAACGTAACGTAACGTAATGTAATGTAACGTAACGTAACGTAATGTAATGTAACGTAACGTAACGTAATGTAATGTAACGTAACGTAACGTAATGTAATGTAAAGTAATGTAACGTAACGTAATGTAACGTAACGTAACGTAACGTAACGTAATGTAATGTAACGTAACGTAACGTAACGTAACGTAACGTAACGTAAAGTAATGTAACGTAACGTAACGTAACGTAACGTAACGTAACGTAACGTAAAGTAATGTAATGTAACGTAACGTAACGTAACGTAACGTAACGTAACGTAACGTAACGTAACGTAATGTAACGTAACGTAATGTAATGTAATGTAAAGTAATGTAACGTAACGTAATGTAATGTAACGTAACGTAATGTAATGTAATGTAACGTAACGTAATGTAATGTAACGTAACGTAATGTAATGTAACGTAATGTAACGTAACGTAACGTAATGTAATGTAACGTAACGTAACGTAGTGTAATGTAACGTAATGTAACGTAACGTAACGTAAAGTAATGTAATGTAATGTAACGTAACGTAACGTAACGTAACGTAACGTAACGTAACGTAACGTAAAGTAATGTAACGTAACGTAACGTAACGTAACGTAACGTAACGTAACGTAACGTAACGTAACGTAATGTAACGTAACGTAACGTAGTGTAATGTAACGTAATGTAACGTAACGTAACGTAAAGTAATGTAATGTAATGTAACGTAACGTAACGTAACGTAACGTAACGTAACGTAAAGTAATGTAACGTAACGTAACGTAACGTAACGTAACGTAACGTAACGTAATGTAACGTAACGTAACGTAGTGTAATGTAACGTAATGTAACGTAACGTAACGTAAAGTAATGTAATGTAATGTAACGTAACGTAACGTAACGTAACGTAACGTAACGTAAAGTAATGTAACGTAACGTAACGTAACGTAACGTAACGTAACGTAACGTAAAGTAATGTAACGTAACGTAACGTAACGTAACGTAACGTAACGTAACGTAAAGTAATGTAATGTAACGTAACGTAACGTAACGTAATGTAACGTAACGTAATGTAACGTAAAGTAATGTAATGTAATGTAACGTAATGTAACGTAACGTAACGTAATGTAATGTAACGTAATGTAATGTAATGTAACGTAACGTAATGTAATGTAACGTAATGTAATGTAACGTAACGTAACGTAATGTAATGTAACGTAACGTAATGTAACGTAATGTAACGTAATGTAATGTAACGTAATGTAATGTAACGTAATGTAACGTAACGTAAAGTAATGTAATGTAATGTAACGTAATGTAATGTAACGTAACGTAACGTAATGTAATGTAACGTAACGTAACGTAATGTAATGTAACGTAATGTAATGGAATGTAACGTAATGTAATGTAATGTAACGTAACGTAATGTAATGTAACGTAATGTAATGTAACGTAACGTAACGTAATGTAATGTAACGTAACGTAACGTAATGTAACGTAATGTAACGTAATGTAATGTAACGTAATGTAATGTAACGTAATGTAACGTAACGTAAAGTAATGTAATGTAATGTAACGTAATGTAATGTAACGTAACGTAACGTAATGTAATGTAACGTAACGTAACGTAATGTAATGTAACGTAATGTAACGTAACGTAAAGTAATGTAATGTAACGTAACGTAACGTAACGTAATGTAACGTAACGTAATGTAACGTAAAGTAATGTAATGTAATGTAACGTAATGTAACGTAACGTAACGTAATGTAATGTAACGTAATGTAATGTAATGTAACGTAACGTAATGTAATGTAACGTAATGTAATGTAACGTAACGTAACGTAATGTAATGTAACGTAACGTAATGTAACGTAATGTAACGTAATGTAATGTAACGTAATGTAATGTAACGTAATGTAACGTAACGTAAAGTAATGTAATGTAATGTAACGTAATGTAATGTAACGTAACGTAACGTAATGTAATGTAACGTAACGTAACGTAATGTAATGTAACGTAATGTAATGTAATGTAATGTAATGTAATGTAAGGTAACGTAACGTAACGTACTGTAATGTAACGTAACGTAACGTAATGTAACGTAACGTAATGTAAAGTAATGTAAAGTAATGTAACGTAATGTAACGTAACGTAATGTAATGTAATGTAACGTAATGTAACGTAATGTAATGTAACGTAATGTAATGTAATGTAATGTAACGTAACGTAACGTAATGTAATGTAACGTAATGTTATGTAATGTAATGTAACCTAATGTAATGTAACGTAATGTAATGTAACGTAACGTAACGTAACGTAATGTAACGTAATGTAATGTAATGTAACGTAACGTAACGTAATGTAATGTAACGTAACGTAACGTAATGTAATGTAAAGTAATGTAACGTAATGTAATGTAATGTAATGTAATGTAACGTAATGTAATGTAATGTAACGTAACGTAACGTAACGTAATGTAACGTAATGTAATGTAACGTAACGTAACGTAACGTAATGTAATGTAACGTAATGTAATGTAACGTAATGTAATGTAACGTAACGTAACGTAATGTAATGTAATGTAACGTAACGTAACGTAATGTAACGTAATGTAATGTAACGTAATGTAACGTAACGTAACGTAAAGTAATGTAATGTAATGTAACGTAATGTAACGTAACGTAATGTAACGTAATGTAATGTAACGTAATGTAACGTAACGTAACGTAATGTAATGTAATGTAACGTAATGTAATGTAATGTAACGTAACGTAACGTAACGTAATGTAACGTAATGTAATGTAACGTAACGTAACGTAACGTAATGTAATGTAACGTAATGTAATGTAACGTAATGTAATGTAACGTAACGTAACGTAATGTAATGTAATGTAACGTAACGTAACGTAATGTAACGTAATGTAATGTAACGTAATGTAACGTAACGTAACGTAAAGTAATGTAATGTAATGTAACGTAATGTAACGTAACGTAACGTAATGTAATGTAACGTAATGTAATGTAATGTAATGTAACGTAATGTAACGTAACGTAAAGTAAAGTAATGTAATGTAACGTAATGTAATGTAACGTAACGTAACGTAACGTAATGTAATGTAACGTAACGTAATGTAACGTAACGTAACGTAAAGTAATGTAATGTAATGTAACGTAATGTAATGTAACGTAACGTAATGTAACGTAACGGAACGTAATGTAACGTAATGTAATGTAACGTAACGTAATGTTACGGAATGTTACGTAATGTAACGTAATGTAACGTAACGTAATGTAATGTAATGTAATGTAACGTAATGTAACGTAATGTAATGTAACGTAATGTAATGTAATGTAATGTAACGTAACGTAACGTAACATAATGTAATGTAACGTAATGTAATGTAATGTAACGTAACGTAACGTAATGTAACGTAACGTAATGTAATGTAATGTAACGTAATGTAATGTAACGTAACGTAATGTAACGTAACGTAAAGTAATGTAATGTAATGTAACGTATTGTAATGTAACGTAACGTAATGTAACGTAACGTAACGTAATGTAACGTAATGTAATGTAACGTAACGTAACGTAATGTTACGGAATGTTACGTAATGTAACGTAATGTAACGTAACGTAATGTAATGTAATGTAACGTAATGTAACGTAATGTAACGTAATGTAATGTAATGTAATGTTACGGAATGTTACGTAATGTAACGTAATGTAACGTAACGTAATGTAATGTAATGTAATGTAACGTAATGTAACGTAATGTAATGTAACGTAATGTAATGTAATGTAATGTAACGTAACGTAACATAATGTAATGTAACGTAATGTAATGTAATGTAACGTAACGTAACGTAATGTAACGTAACGTAATGTAATGTAATGTAACGTAATGTAATGTAACGTAACGTAATGTAACGTAACGTAAAGTAATGTAATGTAATGTAACGTATTGTAATGTAACGTAACGTAATGTAACGTAACGTAACGTAATGTAACGTAATGTAATGTAACGTAACGTAATGTTACGGAATGTTACGTAATGTAACGTAATGTAACGTAACGTAATGTAATGTAATGTAACGTAATGTAACGTAATGTAACGTAATGTAATGTAATGTAATGTAACGTAACGTAACGTAACATAATGTAATGTAACGTAATGTAATGTAATGTAATGTAACGTAACGTAATGTAATGTAATGTAATGTAACGTAACGTAACGTAACGTAATGTAATGTAACGTAATGTAATGTAATGTAACGTAACGTAACGTAATGTAATGTAACGTAACGTAACGTAATGTAACGTAATGTAATGTAACGTAATGTAATGTAACGTAATGTAACGTAACGTAAAGTAAAGTAATGTAATGTAACGTAATGTAATGTAACGTAACGTAACGTAATGTAACGTAACGTAATGTAATGTAACGTAACGTAATGTAACGTAACGTAAAGTAATGTAATGTAACGTAATGTAATGTAACGTAACGTAATGTAACGTAACGTAACGTAACGTAATGTAACGTAATGTAATGTAACGTAACGTAATGTTACGGAATGTTACGTAATGTAACGTAATGTAATGTAACGTAACGTAATGTTACGGAATGTTACGTAATGTAACGTAATGTAACGTAACGTAATGTAATGTAATGTAATGTAACGTAATGTAACGTAATGTAATGTAACGTAATGTAATGTAATGTAACGTAACGTAACATAATGTAATGTAACGTAACGTAACGTAACGTAACATAATGTAATGTAACGTAATGTAATGTAATGTAATGTAACGTAACGTAATGTAATGTAATGTAATGTAACGTAACGTAACGTAACGTAACGTAATGTAACGTAATGTAATGTAATGTAACGTAACGTAACGTAATGTAATGTAACGTAACGTAACGTAATGTAACGTAATGTAATGTAACGTAATGTAATGTAACGTAATGTAACGTAACGTAAAGTAAAGTAATGTAATGTAACGTAATGTAATGTAACGTAACGTAACGTAACGTAATGTAATGTAATGTAACGTAACGTAATGTAACGTAACGTAAAGTAATGTAATGTAATGTAACGTAATGTAATGTAACGTAACGTAATGTAACGTAACGTAATGTAACGTAACGTAACGTAATGTAACGTAATGTAATGTAACGTAACGTAATGTTACGGAATGTTACGTAATGTAACGTAATGTAACGTAATGTAATGTAATGTAACGTAATGTAACGTAATGTAATGTAACGTAACGTAACGTAATGTAATGTAACGTAATGTAATGTAACGTAACGTAACGTAATGTAATGTAATGTAACGTAACGTAACGTAATGTAACGTAATGTAATGTAACGTAACGTAACGTAATGTAATGTAACGTAATGTAACGTAACGTAACGTAACATAATGTAATGTAACGTAACGTAACGTAACGTAATGTAACGTAATGTAATGTAATGTAATGTAACGTAACGTAACGTAATGTAACGTAATGTAATGTAACGTAACGTAACGTAATGTAACGTAACGTAATGTAATGTAATGTAACGTAACGTAACGTAATGTAACGTAACGTAAAGTAATGTAATGTAACGTAATGTAATGTAACGTAACGTAACGTAACGTAACGTAATGTAATGTAACGTAACGTAATGTAACGTAACGTAAAGTAATGTAATGTAATGTAACGTAATGTAATGTAACGTAACGTAATGTAACGTAACGTAATGTAACGTAACGTAACGTAATGTAACGTAATGTAATGTAACGTAACGTAATGTTACGGAATGTTACGTAATGTAACGTAATGTAACGTAACGTAATGTAATGTAATGTAATGTAACGTAATGTTACGGAATGTTACGTAATGTAACGTAATGTAACGTAACGTAATGTAATGTAATGTAATGTAACGTAATGTAACGTAACGTAATGTAATGTAACGTAATGTAACGTAATGTAATGTAACGTAACGTAATGTTACGGAATGTTACGTAATGTAACGTAATGTAACGTAATGTAATGTAATGTAACGTAATGTAACGTAATGTAATGTAACGTAACGTAACGTAATGTAATGTAACGTAATGTAATGTAACGTAACGTAACGTAATGTAATGTAATGTAACGTAACGTAACGTAATGTAACGTAATGTAATGTAACGTAACGTAACGTAATGTAATGTAACGTAATGTAACGTAACGTAACGTAACATAATGTAATGTAACGTAACGTAACGTAACGTAATGTAACGTAATGTAATGTAATGTAATGTAACGTAACGTAACGTAATGTAACGTAATGTAATGTAACGTAACGTAACGTAATGTAACGTAACGTAATGTAATGTAATGTAACGTAACGTAACGTAATGTAACGTAACGTAAAGTAATGTAATGTAACGTAATGTAATGTAACGTAACGTAACGTAACGTAACGTAATGTAATGTAACGTAACGTAATGTAACGTAACGTAAAGTAATGTAATGTAATGTAACGTAATGTAATGTAACGTAACGTAATGTAACGTAACGTAATGTAACGTAACGTAACGTAATGTAACGTAATGTAATGTAACGTAACGTAATGTTACGGAATGTTACGTAATGTAACGTAATGTAACGTAACGTAATGTAATGTAATGTAATGTAACGTAATGTAACGTAATGTAATGTAACGTAACGTAACGTAATGTAATGTAACGTAACGTAATGTAACGTAAAGTAATGTAATGTAACGTAACGTAATGTAACGTAACGTAACGTAATGTAACGTAATGTAATGTAACGTAACGTAATGTAACGTAACGTAATGTTACGGAATGTTACGTAATGTAACGTAATGTAACGTAACGTAATGTAATGTAATGTAATGTAACGTAATGTAACGTAATGTAATGTAACGTAATGTAATGTAATGTAATGTAACGTAACGTAACGTAACGTAACATAATGTAATGTAACGTAATGTAATGTAATGTAATGTAACGTAACGTAACGTAATGTAATGTAATGTAACGTAACGTAATGTAATGTAACGTAACGTAATGTAACGTAATGTAACGTAATGTAAAGTAATGTTACGTAATGTAACGTAATGTAATGTAACGTAATGTAACGTAATCTAATGTAACGTAATGTAATGTAATGTAATGTAATGTAATGTAACGTAACGTAATGTAATGTAACGTAATGTAATGTAACGTAACGTAACGTAATGTAACGTAACGTAATGTAACGTAATGTTACGTAATGTAACGTAACGTAATGTAACGTAATGTAATGTAACGTAATGTAACGTAATGTTACGTAATGTTACGTAATGTAATGTAACGTAATGTAACGTAATGTAATGTAACGTAATGTAATGTAACGTAACGTAACGTAATGTTACGTAATGTTACGTAATGTAATGTAACGTAATGTAACGTAATGTAATGTAACGTAATGTAACGTAACGTAAAGTAATGTAATGTAATGTTATGTAATGTAATGTAACGTAATGTAATGTAACGTAATGTAACGTAATGTAACGTAACGTAAAGTAATGTAATGTAATGTAACGTAACGTAATGTAATGTAACGTAATGTAATGTAATGTAACGTAATGTAATGTAACGTAATGTAGTGTAATGTCATGTAACGTAACGTAACGTAACGTAATGTAATGTAACGTAATGTAACGTAATGTAAGGTAACTGAACAAAATGCTAACTCATCAGAGCTGGAATGTCTATACATATATATATATATATATATATATATATATATATATATATGAATATATATATATAGTATATGTAAATATATATATATATATTTACATATACTATATATGTATGTATATATTTATATATACATATATGTATATATACATATATAGTATATTTAAATATATATATATATATATATATATATATATATATAAATGTAT
>NW_027176213.1:406674-424174 GCF_023055335.1 Clinocottus analis | reverse complement strand
CCTTAAGTCGCAGGTGTCAAACTCAAGGCCCGCGGGCCGGATCAGGCCCACCGGGTCATTTCATGTGGCCCGCGACGGCTCGAAGGCATGAAGGCTTTTGTGGGGAAAAAAAATCTTGTGCTTTTATTTTGAAGGGCATTTTGAATGCAGCAGCATGCAGTTTATTCTCCTCAGTGCTGCGTTCACAACACGCTTCACTCGTTCTCACACCAGAGCGTTTCTGATGGCTCGCTTCACGTGTTCCTATTGGCTCTCAGGAATTCGTTCAACCAGAGTTACGTTTCATAACTGGGACAAAAAGGCTTTAAACAAAGTTAATATAAAAACGTGCGGTTGATCTTTGTCTTTATTATTTAGTTTCCTTAAGGTTGATCTTTGTCTTTATTATTTAGTTTCTTTAAGGTTGATCTTTGTCTTTATTATTTAGTTTCCTTAAGGTTGATCTTTGTCTTTATTATTTAGTTTCCTTAAGGTAGATCTTTGTCTTTATTATTTAGTTTCTTTAAGGTTGATCTTTGTCTTTATTATTTAGTTTCCTTAAGGTTGATCTTTGTCTTTATTATTTAGTTTCCTTAAGGTTGATCTTTGTCTTTATTATTTAGTTTCCTTAAGGTTGATCTTTGTCTTTATTATTTAGTTTCCTTAAGGTTGATCTTTGAGTTTCTGAACCCTGAAACAAAGGGAGTGATGTCAGACTCACAGAGTTTTGCTTACATGTTTACATTAATGACTGAAGTGTTTCAGCGCCTCCTGCTGGCTGGAGACCGAGTTCAAGAACTCCATGACAAACTGTAAGAACTCTGTTCTTGTTGGCTTCAATGACTAGAGAAGACCTGTTAAGGGCATCAAACTACTAACTGGGTTTACATTCATTTACCAGAACCACCAGAACCCCCTTGAGAGCCAGGTTCCATCAGAACCATCAGAACTCTTCCGTGTGTCCAGTTTCCTTGTTGTACTCGTACTGTGGTTAAAATATAATGTATTGTACTTCTAGTTTGTGTATTGGTGATAATTATATTATATATTATATTTATATTCTACTATTTCATTTCACAGTGAAGAAGAAACAAAGAGGCTTTCAGTCAGATTTTTATTTCACTTGTGTTTGTAAAAATCTGTTAACGTCAGAAACACAGACTGAGTGTGTGTGTGTGTGTGTGTGTGTGTGTGTGTAGTATATTAGTTGTGTGTCAGTAAGGCAACATGCAGTCGAGGGGGCGTGGCCTGAGGGCGGGGTCAGCCTTGTGATTGACTGGAGGAGTGGGCGGGGCTTGTGGGACTCTGGGCCTTTTGGATGATGTCATTGCACACAGAGGTCAAAGGGTTGAGCGACAGTTTAAATGTAGCGGTTCCTCTGCTCTCGTCGCTCATTGGACGAGAAGAAACAGGAAGTGACAGCAGATCGGCGAGGACGAGACTCTGAGAGGGAAAGAAAAGCAAAAGAAAGGAATAAAGTAGAAAAACTAACAGTTCCATTTAGAACTCAAACCCAATCACCAATCAGACCTCACCTCATCCATTCTTCTTCTCGCCATCACCGCCATCATCACCTTCATCTTGTTCAGCGTCGCCATCTTGTTGGACGCCTCCTTCGTCCTCCTTCTTCTTAGCCATGTGCTCACTATTCTCGCGCTCGTCCACATACTCCCCTGCAGAGAGAAACACGGTTAGGTTCTGCAGCAGCAGCAGATGGGTTCGGATCCCAAACCTCTCTGTGAATGAATGAAGTAGACTGAGTGTGTTGGAGGAGACTCCAGAGGAGAACACATAAACCATCTCATCATGAACTCTGGAGTGTAACTTAGAGAAGAAGCAACACTTTCTCTCATTCCTCATGCTGTTCACCTGAAGAGGAGCAGACTGAGCGATTCCTAAATAAAACTGTAAATCACAGCTTGTTTTAGGAAGAAAGCTGCTGAACCTGAATGTATTGAACAGCATAAGTAAAACACAAGTGAAAGAATACATGGTTTGGTACATGAGAAAATTCAAACAGCATTTAAATGGACCCAATAACCTCAATGGACCCAATGGACCCAATGGCCCCAATGGGTCCATTGAGTCCATTGGGTCCATTGGGGCCATTGGGTCTATTAGGGCCCAATGGACCCAATGGACCCAATGGGTCCATTGAGTCCATTGGGTCCATTGGGTCCATTGAGTCCATTGGGTCCATTGGGGCCATTAGAGCCCAATGCGACCTCGCCTTGATGTTCTCTGTTCTAAACCCTCTCTAACTGTGTTCTGCTTCACTTTCTCAACATATCACATGTTGAATGTTCACATGCCTTTATTATAACACAACATTACTATAAACAGTTGCCCCCTCACTATTTATTATGATTATTATGATTATTATTATTATTATAACGCTTCATAATGATTGACGGCTTTCTGGTTTGAACTGGTTAACAAAGGTCATCCTCCCTCTCTTGGTACTTACTTGCTTTCTTGGCGACCTCGATGAAGAGCTCCATGGCGGACATGACTGCAGACGACGTCTGAGCCTCCAGAGTCTGAGTATATGAGGACAGAGGGGCGGGGCTTATGGAGGGGGCGGGGCTTATGAAGGCAGGTAGCGCTCGGTCTCACCCTGTTCAAGAATCAGGTGTGACTTCAGGGTGGACTAGTGTCACAGGTGTGTGTGTGTGTGTGTGTGTGTGTGTGTGTGTGTGTGTGTGTGTGTGTGTGTGTGTGTGTGTGTGTGTGTGTGTGTGTGTGTGTGTGTGTGTGTGTGTGTGTGTGTCCTCCCTAAAGAAGAATTTAAAGTAGCTTTATGACTCACCTGTTATTCATAAACACACAAAGAGATCTGAATGCGTCACAGAAGCCTCACCCACTGAAACCAAACGGGTTCCACCAGGTGAGTCTCAGTGGAACCAGGTGAGACCAGGTGAGACCCAGTGGACCTGCAGTGTCCGGTCCTTTGAGCCGCTCCGTCCTCAGAACCAGAGTCTGAGCTGTTTATTGTTTTGTTTTTGGGGTATTTCTATGACATGATGTCATTGTTCGGCTTCTTAACGATCTCTGCTGGACGCCTGTTGGCTGCCTCAGACTGGGAGCACTGGTTCTGGTTCTTTTCTGGTTCTGGTTCTATTCTGGTTCTGTTGTAGCTTTGGATACAAGGGCTCAGTAGACTGGGATGAGGGCGTCTACGTTTAAGGAGTGAGGGTCCTCTTGTTGGGTCTCTCTGGGTCACGGGCTCCTGACTTTGAGCAGAAACCATCAGAACTATCAGAATCACCAGAACCATCAGAGCCATCAAAACCATCAGAACCACAAGAACTATCAGAACCATCAGAACTATCAGAACCACCAGAACCATCAGAGCCATCAAAACCATCAGAACCACAAGAACTATCAGAACCATCAGAACTATCAGAACCACAAGAACCATCAAAACCATCAGAACCATCAGAACCATCAGAACCAGGCTCTATGAGAACCATCAGAACTCTTCCGTGTGTCCAGTTTCCTTGTTGTACTCGTACTGTGGTTAAAATATAATGTATTGTACTTCCAGTTTGTGTATTGGTGATAATTATATTATATATTATATTTATATTCTACTATTTCATTTCACAGTGAAGAAGAAACAAAGAGGCTTTCAGTCAGATTTTTATTTCACTTGTGTTTGTAAAAATCTGTTAACGTCAGAAACACAGACTGAGTGTGTGTGTGTGTGTGTGTGTGTGTGTGTGTGTGTGTGTGTGTGTGTGTGTGTAGTATATTAGTTGTGTGTCAGTAAGGCAACATGCAGTCAAGGGGGCGTGGCCTGAGGGCGGGGTCAGCCTTGTGATTGACTGGAGGAGTGGGCGGGGCTTGTGGGACTCTGGGCCTTTTGGATGATGTCATTGCACACGGAGGTCAAAGGGTTGAGCGACAGTTTAAATGTAGCGGTTCCTCTGCTCTCGTCGCTCATTGGACGAGAAGAAACAGGAAGTGACAGCAGATCGGCGAGGACGAGACTCTGAGAGGGAAAGAAAAGCAAAAGAAAGGAATAAAGTAGAAAAACTAACAGTTCCATTTAGTGAATGAAACAGCTGTGACACACTGAATGGAATGGGCCCATTGCCTCGGCGACTCCTCTGGTTGTATAGAAGTCTATGCTTCATGTGTTAAAGCTGCATTCTCTCTCCTGGCCACCAGGGGTGACTCCTCTGGTTGTATAGAAGTCTATGCTTCATGTGTTAAAGCTGCATTCTCTCTCCTGGCCACCAGGGGTGACTCCTCTGGTTGTATAGAAGTCTATGCTTCATGTGTTAAAGCTGCATTCTCTCTCCTGACCACCAGGGGGCGACTCCTCTGGTTGTATAGAAGTCTATGCTTCATGTGTTAAAGCTGCATTCTCTCTCCTGGCCACCAGGGGTGACTCCTCTGGTTGTATAGAAGTCTATGCTTCATGTGTTAAAGCTGCATTCTCTCTCCTGACCACCAGGGGGCGACTCCTCTGGTTGTATAGAAGTCTATATAAGTGACTCTACTTCTCCCTTGATGTATTCCCTCAGTAAACATTGTAAACATGAGTTTATGTCTCAATCTCTAGTTTCTAGTCTTCTTCTATACAGCATGATGTTCATTTAGGACATTATGGTCTGTTAGAGTCAAACAGACCATAAAGAGGGGACGCTTTAGGGCGGGGCTACAAGATGATTGACAGGCCTCAACGTCGCTCCTCCTAAACCCACACATGGTCACTTCCTGTTCACCGGTTGCATGAAAACAAGATGGCGGCGGCCGGTAGTTTCCTCACCTACTGTGCCGCCTGGTCCGTTGGTTCTCCCCCAGCTTCTGTCTTCAGGATGGCGGCCTGCAGGTGAGACAGAGCAGAGGTCACATGACTGACACCAGGACCAACAGGGAGGAGTCACCTGTGTTTGTCTCCTCAGCGCTACGTACGACCTCCAGATTCAAGCAGCATCTGAGAGTTCTTTGTGCTCAGAGACGTGAGATGACAGAAACAGCCAGTTAGTCGATGTGAGGAACAGCAGATAGACGTGTTTCCTTGTTGCCCAGAGCTCAGGAACAACTCAACTCCTCATAATCATGTTGCTGAACAT
The DNA here is from genome assembly GCF_023055335.1 of Clinocottus analis. Lineage (NCBI taxonomy): Eukaryota > Metazoa > Chordata > Actinopteri > Perciformes > Cottidae > Clinocottus > Clinocottus analis. The sequence continues at coordinate 419,111 of NW_027176213.1, read as the reverse complement.
CATCAAAACTCAACTCCTTATAAACTGTTTAGTAAACAGAACAAAGATGGAAACCAGCGGTTCTTCCTCTGGCGGTAAAGAGCGGCATCGTCAGCGTAACGAGTAACCTCACAGCTCAAGGAACAACGTTTCCTTTCCTAACACCTTCCCTGTTTCCTTTCCTAACACCTTCCCGGCATCCTTCTCCTTCATGCTCAGCTAGTTTAAAACCTCTGAGAGGAAACACGTTGATATTAGCAGCAATAACTACTGATACCTAGTATCATAAGAAGTACTCTGTGCTGTATACTACTGATACTTGGTATCATAAGAAGTACTCTGTGCTCTATAGTACTGATACTTGGTATCATAAGAAGTACTCTGTGCTCTATAGTACTGATACTTGGTATCATAAGAAGTGCTCTGTGCTCTATAGTACTGATACTTGGTATCATAAGAAGTACTCTGTGCTCTATAGTACTGATACTTGGTATCACATGACATGGCTGACAGCTTGATAATCTCATAGTTAAACATTCTGTCACATTATATTTCATCCTATCAAACTATTCACAATGTTACTGACTGAATCTTGTTAGCATCGTGCTAGCTTCATGCTAACATATTAGTATTGATTGAATGCACAGCAGTGAGAAGTAAAGAGGACAAGACGGAGAGTACTACTTTCCATAAGGTAAAGTATCTGTAGTATTTATGTTGTATTGCTCTATGGATCCCTTGTGCATTCATGCGTTCATCACGCTAACGTTGTAGCTGTGACGAGCTCACTTTAAGGTAGGCAGGAAGTTCATCATGCTAACGTTGTAGCTGTGAAGAGCTCACTTTAAGGTAGGCAGGAAGTTCATCATGCTAACGTTGTAGCTGTGATGAGCTCACTTTAAGGTCTGCAGGAAGTTCATCATGCTAACATTGTAGCTGTGATGAGCTCACTTTAAGGTCTGCAGGAAGTTCATCATGCTAACGTTGTAGCTGTGATGAGCTCACTTTAAGGTCTGCAGGAAGTTCATCATGCTAACGTTGTAGCTGTGATGAGCTCACTTTAAGGTCTGCAGGAAGTTCATCATGCTAACATTGTAGCTGTGATGAGCTCACTTTAAGGTCTGCAGGAAGTTCATCACGCTAACGTTGTAGCTGTGATGAGCTCACTTTAAGGTCTGCAGGAAGTTCATCATGCTAACGTTGTAGCTGTGATGAGCTCACTTTAAGGTCTGCAGGAAGTTCATCATGCTAACATTGTAGCTGTGAAGAGCTCACTTTAAGGTCTGCAGGAAGTTCATCATGCTAACGTTGTAGCTGTGAAGAGCTCACTTTAAGGTCTGCAGGAAGTTCATCATGCTAACATTGTAGCTGTGAAGAGCTCACTTTAAGGTCTGCAGGAAGTCGCAGCTCTTCATAAAGAAGATGAAGCTCAGTGATAAGTTGAACGTTTCCTTTGAGATGAGATGAAGTGGAAAGTAGCAGGAAATGAAAATATGTAATTAAAGTACCAAAAATGACTGTCAACATATTTTTTACTTTTAACAATAGATTTTTTGTCTGATGATTTTCAGACATAATTCTACTTACTTCAATTACTGAAATGCTAATCTTTTGGCTCGATCAACACCAGTAAGTGTACCGGTGCTGCCGTTGAGCTTTTACAGTTTAAATAACAATTCAAATGTGATCATTGATCACAGCTGGAGTCCTCTGCCGTGAGATCAGTGGACATGATGAAGCAGTGAGTCATGCCATGCACTCAGTCACTCAACCCCCAGCCAATCAGGCACCTCCTCAGCCACTGGTCCCGCCTCTTCCTGCTCTCAGCCAACCACCAGAGATTCGTTCAGGACAGAAAAAGAAAGTTATCAACACAAATATTTAAAAATAAATAATTAATGTGTAATTTGATTGAGTCAAAAATAATCAATGTAAAACACTGATTTTGTACATTTTGTAAATTTATGATTTAAATTGTGACGACTTGAACCAACAAAGACTCTAAAACATGATGGTGGAGATGATTACTAACTTTAACAATGACGGCAACAGAATAAATTCATCTGAATGTATAGTTGAGATCTTACTGTCTCTATAATAATACACAAATTAACTATCTCTAAATGCCAAAACCATGTCCTGAACCTGGAAAGAAAATTATTTTTGTTTAAATATTTGAAGTAAAATAGAAATAAATAATGAAAAAAGCACATTTAAAAAATGTATAATTCCATTCAGTAGAGTTGCTGTAACCTCTGCTCCTGAGGGGTCACGTGACGTCACTCACCGCGCTCACGAAGCCGCTCGCCACCGCCGCGTTCTCCGCCCCCTCCACCGCCGCCTGGGCCACCTCGTTGGCCCCGGCGACCGCGGTGTCGGCCACCACGTTGGCCTGCTCGTTGGACTTCTGGGCGACTGGACGACAGGAAGCAGAGCGCCAACGTCACAGGACACGAGATATCACCAGGCACGTGACAAGTCACATGCCACAAGTCACATGCCACAAGTCACATGTCACAAGTCACATGTCACAAGTCACATGTCACATGCCACAAGTCACATGCCACAAGTCACATGCCACAAGTCACATGTCACAAGTCACATGCCACAAGTCACATGTCACAAGTCACATGTCACATGCCACAAGTCACATGCCACAAGTCACATGCCACAAGTCACATGTCACAAGTCACATGCCACAAGTCACATGCCACAAGTCACATGCCACAAATCACATGTCACAAGTCACATGCCACAAGTCACAAGTCACATGCCACAAGTCACATGCCACAAGTCACATGCCACAAGTCACATGTCACAAGTCACATGCCACAAGTCACATGCCACAAGTCACATGCCACAAATCACATGTCACATGCCACAAGTCACATGCCACAAGTCACATGTCACAAGTCACATGCCACAAGTCACATGCCACAAGTCACATGTCACAAGTCACATGCCACAAGTCACATGCCACAAGTCACATGTCACAAGTCACATGCCACAAGTCACTCGCCACAAGTCACATGCCACAAGTCACATGCCACAAGTCACAAGCCACAAGTCACATGTCACAAGTCACATGCCACAAGTCACATGCCACAAGTCACATGCCACAAGTCACATGCCACAAGTCACATGTCACAAGTCACATGCCACAAGTCACATGCCACAAGTCACTCGCCACAAGTCACATGTCACATGTCACTTGCCACAAGTCACAGGTCACATGCCACAGGTCACAGGTCACATGCCACATGTCACAGGTCACAGGTCACATGCCACAGGTCACAGGTCACAGGTCACAGGTCACAGGTCACATCTCACATGTCACAGGTCACATGCCACATGTCACATGTCACAGGTCACAGGTCACAGGTCACATGCCACAGGTCACATGTCACAGGTCACAGGTCACATGCCACAGGTCTTCCTCTGGGCTCGTGAGTGAGCAGTGAGCTCACCTGTGTTGACTCCGGTCACCACTCCCTCCATCGTCTTGTTTCCTGGAAGAGAGAGAGTCCATGTTCATAAGAGTCTAATAGAGACGGGTCATGGTTAAGTCGTCTTTTTCTATATTTATCTTTAAATATGACATCACATGCTCACCTGGGTGCGAGCATGTGATGTCATAAGTGTCAGCAAACAGGAACCTTTCCGTGGAGTTGCTCATGAACTCAGTGGACTGCAGCGCCGGCTTCATGCAGACGTTAAGGTCCACTGACATTTGTTTGTATGTAAAATAAGTCAACAGACGCGTTATGATGACATCATAACGTCAGTTTCAGCTCACAGACTGTGACGGCTTTCCTCTGAAGACTTCACTCCGTCATCGCCTGATACAACTCTGCTGAGTATTTTACTGTGTATTTTACTGAGTATTTTACAGTGTATTTTACAGTGTCTTTTACAGTGTATTTTACTGTGTATTTTACAGTGTATTTTACAGAGTATTTTACTGTGTATTTTACAGTGTATTTTACAGTGTATTTTACAGAGTATTTTACTGTGTATTTTACAGTGTATTCTATGGTGTATTTAACAGTGTGATATTAGTATGTTTACTCTAACAGAGTATTCCTACACTGTCGTACGAGTACTTTTATTAAGTAATCCTCATGGTGTGACTTCCTGTTTGTCCTCATGGTGGCGCTGTTGAAGCTCCGCCCCCAATGTTGCAAACACACAAGCTCCTTCCCTCCTCCTCTTGTTCCTTCTTTCTTTCTCTCCTCCTCTCTCCTCTCTCTTGTCCTCTCTCTCCTTCTTTGTCTCCTTCTCTCTCTCTTCCTCTCTCTCCTTCTCTCCCTCCTCCTCTCTCTCCACTCCTCCGTCATTCTTCCCTTCTTTCTGCTTTAAAGCACGATGTCACGATGAATCTCTCTCTCTTTTTGTAAAATTAATATTTTAAAGATTCTGTTTCCTGCCCTCCCTTCGTCCCTCCATCTCTCCCTCCATCCTCCCAGTTTTTTATGGAGCTGCACTCGTCCTCCGCCCATCCCTCCTTCATTTCCCACAAAGAAAGAGCGTATGGATCGCTCTAACTCTAAACGTCTATTCATTTACTGCAATCTCATGTCAAATTTCTTTCTCTCTCTCTCTCTCTCTCTCTCTCTCTCTCTCTCTTTTCTCCCTCTCTCTTCATCCCTCCCTTTATCTCTCCATCTTTCCATTCTTTTTCATCCCTCTTTAGCGCTGAAAATCTTTAAATTGGACGCAGTAGTCACCATGAATTGCAAATTTCAAGATTCAGCTCCTTGTCCTTCCTCCCTTTCTTATTCCCTCCCTTCCTCTCTTCCTCACTTCCAGCCTTTCTCCTTTCCTCTCTTCCTCCTTTCCTACATTCCTCTCTTCCACCCTTACTCCTTTCCTGCCTTCCTCACTTTACAAATCGCAGATATGATGAATTTAACTTTTCCTTTTCACCAGTTCACTGTCCTTCATCTCTCATCATCCCTTCATCTCTCATCATGCCTTCATCTCTCATCATGCCTTCATCTCTTCATCATGCCTTCATCTCTCCATCATCCCTTCATCTCTCCATCATGCCTTCATCTCTCCATCATCCCTTCATCTCTCATCATGCCTTCATCTCTCCATCATCCCTTCATCTCTCCATCATGCCTTCATCACTCAGCTTTTACATTTGAATTCTTCCGTCTAACTTTTACACTTTCAAAATATGTGAAGAGTGTGTTGTTGAATTTCACTTCCATCCCTCCATCCTTCCATCCCTCCATCCTTCTACCCCTCCCTTCATCCCTCCATCCTCTCACCAACATAGTAGACTCCCTCCTTGGTCTTGGTGGCGGCTTCCCCCACGCCGGCCTTCGTCTTCTCAGCGGCGGCCACGACGCCGTCCTTCGCCATGTTGAGTCCCTTCTTCAGAGCGTCCATCTTCTTCTTCTTCTTCTTCTTCTTCTTCTTCTTCTTCTTTCGTTCGTCCTTTGCTCCGTCTGCCTCGGTCGTCTCTTCTCGTCTGTCAGCAATCTGTTCTTCCTGCTAATGGACAAGAGAGGGAGGGAAGGAGGGAAGGAAGAAAGGGTGGAGGGAGGGGTGGAGAGAGGGCACGTGAAAGAGAGAGAGAGAGGGAGAGAGAGAGAGAGAGAGAGAGAGAGAGAGATATGGAAGTAACACGGGACTCTTGTGCAGGGCACGAGGAGAAACAAGTAGATGAGAAGAAGAAGAAGAAGAAGAAGAAGAAGAAGAAGAAGAAGAAGAAGAAGAAGAAGAAGAAGAGTATAAAGAATATCACAACATAATGCCAGTGTAATGTTCTACAAATATCAGGTAAAGTACTGGAAGAATATTGGAAAAATATCTGGGAAAAAAATCCCAAATATGTCAGGGAATTATTAATAACACACACACACACAAACACACACACACAATGTGTTTGACGGGTGAAGCTTGAACTATAAATACATCACTCTGAAGTTATCTTTGTGTTTCCTCCCGCCGTTAAAGACGGAGCAGAAGAAGAAGAGGTATTGCGTAAGATAGTGCAGGACAAACAGTGGAAGTCTTCGTTAGCTTGCTAGCCTGTTAGCTTCAGTCACAACGCTGTGATAGAATACTCAACAGGACAACAGACATAGTTCATAGTTTTAGTACAGGAAGTACACACTCCTCACAGTACTTTTCACTGCAGAACTTTTACTGTGTTAAAAGAACTTTTACTCAAGTGAAGGACGTGTAGCTAAATGCTAACAGCACCTAGCTGTAGCTGAACGCTAACGGCACCTAGCTGTAGCTGAAGGCTAACGGCACCTAGCTGTAGCTGAAGGCTAACGGCACCAAGCTGTAGCTGAACGCTAACAGCACCTAGCTGTAGCTGAAGGCTAACGGCACCTAGCTGTAGTTGAACGCTAACAGCACCTAGCTGTAGCTGAACGCTAACAGCAGCTGCTACGAGGAGATGATGACTCGCTGTTAATGCAGCTATGACCCAGCACAACACACACACTTCCTGACACACCCGTGGCTGCCCCCCCCCTCCCCCTCTCCCTCTCTGATTGGCTGACGGCCCGGCGCCGTTCTTTTTTTAGAACCCATTTCATTTCATTTATTTTTTTGCAGGCTGATGGGATGAGAGTGCTCTGCTTCATGCAGCACTGATCGATACTGACACACACACACACACACACACACACACACACACACACACACACACATATTGATGATGTGGGTCATTGATCCTTGTGAGGCGTCCGGTGGAAGTCTTTGATGTTTGTGTGTAGCAGGAAAAGAAGAAGATTAAAGATTTAGTTAAGAAACTCGTTACTGTGCAAGATGGCCACCGGCTGTTTAGAGGTCGAGTCCACAACTTAAAAAACACTTGAGATAGAAGGTAAGACATTGACCCTAAAGGTTAAGGTAAGACATTGACCCTAAAGGTTAAGGTAAGACATTGATCTTAAAGGTTAAGGTAAGACATTGATCTTAAAGGTTAAGGTAAGACATTGATCTTAAAGGTTAAGGTAAGGCATTGACCTTAAAGGTTAAGGTAAGACATTGACCTTAAAGGTTAAGGTAAGGCATTGACCTTAAAGGTTAAGGTAAGACATTGATTGACCTTAAATGTTAAGGTAAGACATTGACCTTAAAGGTTAAGGTAAGGCATTGACCACAAACGTTTACCATGTTTACCACAAACGTTTACCATGTTTACCACAAACGTTTACCATGTTTACCACAAACGTTTACCATGTTTACCACAAACGTTTACCATGTTTACCACAAATGTTTACCATGTTTACCACAAACGTTTACCATGTTTACCACAAAGCTGCTTTGCACTGTAGAAACAAACAACATGATGAACGAACATCTGACTCCAGAGAAAGTCGACCTGGTGAAGTTTACTGAGCGGCGAAACATTCATGACCCTGTTATGAAGACAGCTGATTACAGAGACGGGCATGTGAGAAGCTACCACACACACACACACACACACACACACACACACACACACACACACACACACACACACACACACACCACTAAAACAATGCTGCCATCAATTAGCAGGCAGGTGTTGGATTCCTCACTCAGGTGATGTGGAGCGGGATGTACAGCATGCATACAGAATACATAGTACACAAATACACAGAGTACATAGTACACACGTACACAGAGTACATAGTACACACAGAGTACATGAAACAGACATTCTCACTGTGTACACCTTGTGGGAACATACAGGTGGATCCTCGTTGGGCCTCCGGGAACAGAACTCATATTGTTGACGTGAGGAACTTGGAGCCTTCAGGTGATCAACCAAACACAGAACAGCTGTCACACTTCCTGAATATCAGGTTGGAACCAAACACAGGAAACAGAGACGAGGAGGCAGACGGTGGTGTCAACGGTTTAATGCAGAAAAGAACGCATAAGGACAGTCAGAGGACAGGCAGCGAGCAGAGGCAACGCCAGGAAACAAGCCAGGAACTCAAAACACAGCAAGCACAAAGACTAGACACTGATGATGATGATGATGACGATGATGATGATGATGATGATGATGATGATGATGATGATGACGATGATGACGAGGGACAGGAGACTCTCGTAAGATAGGGACCTCTTTCCTGGCACTCTGCGTGTTATGAAAGCCTCGTCTTCCCTAAATAAAACAATTTCATCTAAAAAACTAAAGCCAATCAGCTCTTTGATCAGGTGACAGCCAGACTTTCCCATCATGCATTGGGTCTTGCAGTCGGTGGAGAGCAAGTGGTCGTAGTGTCTAACGCTGGGTTATCTAAAGCAGCCTCATCACTACATGAAAAGAAGCACAAAGGAATCAACGTTATTCTCTTGTTAAGCAATGATTTGAATCTATGAAGTGGTCGTTCTGTTAAAAGCTTCAGCCGCTCAAAGGATCACGCAGCCTCGGCGGGGTCGGGGTGGGACGGTAATTTGTTTTTCAGCCCGAGCTCTTGCTTCAGCCTCATCTCTGAGTCTCTTATTTTGTCTTTCAATCTCCAACATCTTCCCTTCATATTTGGCCTTCAGCTCGTCCTCCTCTTTCTTCCTTTTGGCCTCAGACTCTTTCAGGATTCGTTCTTGCTCTTTTTTTACGTCTTCCTCTGCTTTCTGGTACATCTCTGTGGTGTAGTACGTCCCGCCGTTGCACTCCACCATCTTGTTTATCTTCTCCAGAAGATCAGTGACTTGGGACGGGCTGTTTGCTTCATTGTTGAAGACGTGGTAACGACCATGACACTTTTGAATGATGTCCTGCAGCTCTTTGCTCTTTGAAACAAACTCTTCAATGGTTTGTCTCTTCAGCCTGTCTCCGTAAGTGAACAACACCATTGTGTATGTTTCTGCTTCTTCACCGAACGTTTCTTGAATCATCTTCACGGTTTGTCTCTCCTCCTCGGTGAACCTGCCCAGCTGAACAATCACCAGGAAGGCATGAGGACCGGGAGCAGACAAACCGACGCACAAGCTGATCTCCTTCCAGACTTCTTCATTGGATAAACTGGTGTCAAACAGCCCGGGAGTGTCGATAACAGCCAACTCTTTACCTCCAACTTCTCCTCTTGCTTTCTTGCATTTAACTGTCACAGATGTTGCAGAGAGTTCGGACTCAAACGCTTCTCTGCCCAAGATGGTGTTTGCTGCTGAACTCTTTCCCGAGCCGGTCTTCCCGATCAGGACGATCCTCCACTCATCAGAACCTGCAGAACCTGCAGACAGAGAACACTGAGTATTGAACATGAGCCGGTGTGAGGAAACACAAATGTAAAACAAACTCTTTCTGGAGGTGAAGGAAGTTAAGTTAGGAGACAAATTTTACAAAGAGACTTTAAATAGTTGTTAGTCCCGATGAGAGAACGTGACGACTGAGGATCGGGCAGGAAGTCGGCCTGAACGGTCTACTGAGGATCACGCAGGCCATTTGAGTACCGCTTTTGTAAATTGGTCAGATTGAGGATAGTACAGAATGTTGGAGGATTGTAAAGCACTACTGAGGATCGGGCAGGACTTCAGAGGTCATTGGCCACTGAGAATCAGGTTGGCCATTTGACCACAGCCCACTTAAATTGGGCAGATTGAGGATCGTACAGGATGTCGGAGGGGACGGCTAAATGAAGATTGGAAAGGACATCGATGGGAAAGGCCTACTGAGGATTCAGTAGGACGTCTGCGGGCATCAGCGACTAAAAATCGGCCAAGATGTCGGAGTGGGACGTCCACTCTGACATCTTGATACTGACTCAATACTGACTCCTGAGGACCGTACAGGATGTCGGAAGGGATGGACTACTGAGGATCAGGTAGGATGTTGGAGGAGATGGACATCTGAGGATCAGATAGGATGTTGAAGGGGATGGACTACTGAGGATCAGGTAGGATGTTGAGGGGATGGACTACTGAGGATCAGGTAGGATGTTGGAGGAGATGGACATCTGAGGATCAGATAGGATGTTGAAGGGGATGGACTACTGAGGATCAGGTAGGATGTTGGAGGAGATGGACTACTGAGGGTTGGGTAGGATGTTGGAGGAGATGGACATCTGAGGATCAGATAGGATGTTGAAGGGGATGGACTACTGAGGATCAGGTAGGATGTTGGAGGAGATGGACTACTGAGGATCAGGTAGGATGTTGGGGGGATGGACTACTGAGGATCAGGTAGGATGTTGGGGGGATGGACTACTGAGGATCAGGTAGGATGTTGGGGGGATGGACTACTGAGGATCAGGTAGGATGTTGGAGGAGATGGACTACTGAGGATCAGGTAGGATGTTGGGGGGATGGACTACTGAGGATCAGGTAGGATGTTGGGGGGATGGACTACTGAGGATCAGGTAGGATGTTGGAGGAGATGGACTACTGAGGATCAGGTAGGATGTTGGAGGAGATGGACTACTGAGGATCAGGTAGGATGTTGGGGGGATGGACTACTGAGGATCAGGTAGGATGTTGGAGGAGATGGACTACTGAGGATCAGGTAGGATGTTGGAGGAGATGGACTACTGAGGATCAGGTAGGATGTTGGAGAAGATGGACTACTGAGGATCAGGTAGGATGCTGAAGGGGATGGACTACTGAGGATCAGGTAGGATGTTGGAGGAGATGGACAACTGAGGATCAGGTAGGATGTTGGAGGAGATGGACAACTGAGGATTGGGTAGAATGTACGTAGGCAATCCTCAATACATCAGTACATGTTAACTCAGTAGGCAAGAGCTTGAATGTAACGTATGTCATTTACATGTAAAAGTCACAAACTCGCCCCGTCAAAGAGGTAAGGGGGAACCCGACATGTTTCAGCCGGTATTCAAGTCCCACAGCGTCAACTACCGGCGCTGCGTCACAGCATCTGAGGCTGGACTTCGTCTTTCTTCTGAAATCCATATTTTCTGCTACGCTGACGCCGAATGTGCACACTACAACTTGAAACTCCAGGGTTGGGTTTTAGTCGAGCAGAAACAGACACCGTTGAAAACGATAATGCTCAATAACGTTCATTTCTTGACTTGGTCTTCTCGGTCTTTCCTTCATGACTCACACCTCTATCACACAATCACTTTCAGAAAGAAAACAAATAACCTGGAGTACCAGCGCTTTAATCAGCCCCTCTAGTGGTGCGTGGAGGTATTACGGGTGGGGTGCTGGGGAGACGCTCTTTTTAAAAAATATTTTTTTAATTTAATTTCTACAATCCTTTATTCATCCCACAGCGGGTGAATTATTCCCTGCGTTGTTCCCTCCTGAGTGATGAAGGAGCTCTATGACGCTCTGGGGCTTCAGGGTCTCATCAAGGACGACGTGGACTATGAGGACAGGTGAACCTGCTGGCTTCAGGACCAACTCTCTCCAGCAACAAGGTGACTTCACCCAACCGGACAAAGTACACAGACATAAAACGTTGTTACGCCCTTAACAGCTCACCGACTCTGATCGTGTTTTAGTGATCATGTGCTTATGAGTCATGTTCTTGTTCTCTGGTTTCTGTTGGAAATTACATTTTAACCTCAACGAGCCTGATTTACTAAGCAAAACTTTAAAATAAGCACAAGTGTGACGTTTTGTTTTTTATTTTCAAAAGAAAGTGAAATAAAACAGATAAACATGTTAGAAAAGGTTTTTCTTACCAGGTGAGCTGCAGGAGGCCATGTCTCTCAGCTGGGACCGATTCAGAGAGGACAAGAACCAGAACCAGGACAAGAACCAGAACCAGGACCAGAACCAGAACCAGCTTTAGGTTGCTGAACTGGGATGGCTGAAGATAAATAATGCCACAAACAGATGTCCCGATGAAAAGCTGGAACAAAAGCACAAAAACAAGATTTTAATATTTCGCCATCAAGTTCCTCGAGTCTCTTTTCTCCACTTCGTCCGTACGGGTTCTCCCTCCCGCAGAGGAACGTCCACAGAACCAGAACCCCGAGGCAGAAAGGATGAACGTGTCCGTCTCTTCTCTGTCTACGTGCACATGCATCTATTTCATTGGCGGCGTCCTGAATCGAACATACCATGAAATGCATGAAAGAGTCTTTTGTACAAGTAACAAATAAAAGAATAATGAAATAATGAACCTTTATTTTGAATTAATTGCCTACTTATTAATTTGTTTAGGTTGTGACAAATCTACTTGTTCTGGTCTTACGGCAGCAAATTAAAAAATATTACATGAATTAGAAGTAAATCCCCTTTAGTTCTACCTTCAGTCCTACCTTCAGTCCTACCTTCAGTTCTACCTTCAGTCCTACCTTCAGTCCTACCTTCAGTTCTACCTTCAGTTCTACCTTCAGTTCTACCTTCAGTCCTACCTTCAGTCTTACCTTCAGTTCTACCTTCAGTTCTACCTTCAGTCCTACCTTCAGTTCTACCTTCAGTCCTACCTTCAGTCCTACCTTCAGTTCTACCTTCAGTCCTACCTTCAGTCCTACCTTCAGTCCTACCTTCAGTTCTACCTTCAGTCCTACCTTCAGTCCTACCTT
>NW_027176213.1:369174-391674 GCF_023055335.1 Clinocottus analis | reverse complement strand
GCTCTGATTGGCCGCTCGCCTCCACCTGAGCGCCTCCTTCAGCTTCACGGACGCTCCTCTGATCACATGATGGTAGCTTGTCTTTCTGCTCATGAAGTCTCTCCAGGTCCTGGTTCTCCTCCTGAAGTCTCTTCTGCTCCTGGTTCTCCTCCTGAAGTCTCTTCTGCTCCTGGTTCTCCTCCTGAAGTCTCTTCTGCTCCTGGTTCTCCTCCTGAAGTCTCTTCTGCTCCTGGTTCTCCTCCTGAAGTCTCTTCTGCTCCTGGTTCTCCTCCTGAAGTCTCTTCTGCTCCTGGTTCTCCTCCTGAAGTCTCTTCTGCTCCTGGTTCTCCTCCTGAAGTCTCTTCTGCTCCTGGTTCTCCTCCTGAAGTCTCTTCTGCTCCTGGTTCTCCTCCTGAAGTCTCTTCTGCTCCTGGTTCTCTTCCTGAAGTCTCTTCTGCTCCTGGTTCTCTTCCTGAAGTCTCTTCTGCTCCTGGTTCTCCTCCTGAAGTCTCTTCTGCTCTTGGTTCTCCTCCTGAAGTCTCTCCAGGTTCTCCTGGTTCTCCTCCAGCAGCCTCCTTAGGTCCTGCAGCAGAACCTCACAGCACCTCCTCATCACAGTCAGAAGCTCCTCCTGGAACACAGTTTACCATGAGAGGAACAGTCATTAAGTACTACATGCAAATGTAGTACAATATAAAGTACTACATATACCTATGAGATGTAGTACAGTATAAAATACTACATGTACCTATGAGATGTAGTACAGTATAAAATACTACATGTACCTCTGAGGTGTAGTGCAGTATAACATTTACTTCTGAGATGTAGTACAGTATTAAATACTACACGTACCTCTGATGTGTAGTAAAGTATAAAGTACTACACGTACCTCTGATGTGTAGTACAGTATAAAGTACTACACGTACGTCTGAAGTGTAGTACAGTATAAAGTACTACACGTACGTCTGAGGTGTAGTACAGTATAAAGTACTACACGTACGTCTGAGGTGTAGTATAGCATAAAGTACTACATGTACCTCTGAGAGATGGGGGAGGAAAAGGTACTCCAGTAAAGTACCTCAGACTTGTAGTACTTGTACATCACAATCAGACTGACCTCCATCTTTGAGGCTTCTTCTTCTTCGTCTCTCTCTTTGAGGCGCAGACAGATTTCCGTTCCCGCCGCCACCATGAAGTCCTCCACGCGCTGCTGCACGCGCTGCTGCACGCAGGACCACATCCTGCTACACACCTGTTCAACACGTTCACGGGAATGAAACGCTTTAAGGTTTGCTTTCGCTCCACCGGGCGGCCATTGCTGCACCGCCACTTACGGCTGTTTTTACGACAGCTGTCGTGAAGGGAAGTCGCCCGCTGCCCCCTGCTGGCCGGAGGCCAAAGCGCAGCAGGAGAAATGTATCCCCTCCATCACAGGTAAAGTACCAAACGCTGCAGTTGCAAAAGCAGGGAGTCGTCCAGTCAACGCAGGTTGCCCGTCTCAAACAACACCCCGAACAGCCGGAAGTTCCGCTCTTTAATAAACGGGTTTCCGTCATCAACATATCATCAGCAAAGTAACATCTAACCCGCCAACGTTTCATCCCTTCGCTCCAAGTTGAAGTTACCGTCGGTCTAGTTCGTTAACGTTAACGTTAACGTTAACGTTAACGTTAACGTTAACGTTAACGTTAACGTTAACGTTAACGTTAACGTCATGACGTTAGCTAACGGTAGCGTAATAACGGTAGCGTCATGACGCATCACAACGTTAACGTTAACGTTAACGTTAACGTTAACGTTAACGTTAACGTTAACGTTAACGTTAACGTTAACGTTAACGTTAACGTTAACGTTAACGTTAACGTTAACGTTAACGTTAACGTTAACGTTAACGTTAACGTTGTGATGCGTCATGACGCTACCGTTATTACGCTACCGTTAGCTAACGTCATGACGCTACCGTTATTACGCTACCGTTAGCTAACGTCATGACGCTACCGTTCATCGGTAATGGTCCTTCCACAAGTTCACCAACTTATGATCATTTAGTTTAAAACAATAATAATTTCATTAAATTAAAAACACAGACCTCATGTTTATGAGTACATTTTTATTTCTTCACATTTTGGATCAACTGTCAAAAAACTATTTCAGCTGTGAACTATAAATCTATAAAAATCTTTCTACGTTCACAGTTCATTAATCTGTGTTAAAATCTAGTCTGAAAAATTACAAATGTAATGCTTTTCATTTTTTATGACCCAAACGTCTTGATTTTAATGTTAAAATTCAGATTTTTATCAAGAAAATTGTGAACATTAGAGTTTAGTTTAGAAACGTAAACATAGATTTTCTTTCACATAAAACTAATTGTTGTGTTAAACGTTCAGACTCGTCTTAAAGGGACAGTACCTCCTCCCCCGGTACAGCTTTTATGCTAAGCTAGGCTAAGTGTGTCCTGTTCCTTTTAAGGGCCTTAGATTCGGTCCATGAAGACTAGGTCGACCTGAGGAACGATGATGTCATCGCTACCTGAGGCCCCGTCCACTTCCTCCTGCGTCTTAAAGAGACGGTGACGAGGAGCTCTCCTTCTTCTCTCCTTCCTGCCGCTTCCTGTGCTGCTCGTGGGCCTCGATGACCTCGTCCACCACGGACGGGTCGTCCAGCGTCGACACGTCACCGAGGTCACCTGTGGTTCCCATGGCGACCTTCCTGAGGATCCGCCTCATGATCTTCCCGGAGCGAGTCTTCGGCAGCCGCTTCACCACCTGAGGGATGGCAGGAAAGAGCCACGGCTGTGAGGAACGCCTTAACGCACCTGGAGGGCCTCCAGGTGACCTCACCGGGAAGTGACCTCACCAGGAAGTGACCTCACCAGGAAGTGACCTCACCAGGAAGTGCTCCGGCACGGCGTATCTGGCGATCTTGGTGGAGACAAGTTCTCTGAGCTGCTGGAGGACGACGACGGAGGAAGAGGAGGAGGAAGAGGAGGAAGAGTAGTCCTTCAAGACCACGAAGGCAAACGGTACTGAGGACACACACACACACACACACACACACACACACACCTAGTTGACTTCATCAAAAGCAGGAAGAACTACAAAATGCTTAATCAAAGATCTTCTCCTCGTCTTCTTAATGAACTCTTTAGATTATTAAAAACAGAAATCAGGTGTTTGATGGATGATTATCCTGCTCTCTGATTGGCTCCTTAAAATTAACATAAAACCTAGTTTTCTTTTGTTTGTGGTACTAGGTATAACTCGTAGTACTAGTAGTATTTGTCTGTTCCTTGTCGACCAGCAGGTGGCAGCAGAGCTCAACTAGACGCTGATGTGAAATGTATATTATAAATATAGATTTATCACTAGAACCGCCTCTGTGATGATATGAAGTGTATAATAATGTCTGTCTTATTAGGTCTTAAAGCTCTTTGTCAATGAGAGTAGCAGCAAAGCATCATGGGAGTTCAGGTCTCACCTTCTCCTTTGATCTCGTGAGGGAACCCGATCACAGCCGACTCTGGAACCTCTGGATGCTCATCCTGTGAAAGAGCATTAGTAGTAGTAGTAGTATTAATATTGTTATTATTATTCTTGTTATTATTATTGGTATTGGTATTATTTTTATTATTATTCTCAGTGGGAACTCTCATCTCATTTCAATCTCATCAGGATTAATTTCATTATATTAAATCATTTCTAATTAATCTGCTTTTTATCTTATTTATTCAGATTTCATCTCAATAAATATTTATCGATGTGTTTGAATCTGATCTCATGTTTTCTTCTTTCAACTTGTTTCTTCTCTTGTGATACTAATTCTTTATTTGTGGACTAAATGTTCCAGGAGGTGAGATGTCTGTTTCCTTCATTCATGACTCATCATGTCGTATTAATTATTAAAATAACTGCGCGTCAGCGTTAGCATCACCAGCACGTCCTCAATCTCCGCCGTGCCGAGCCGGTGGCCGCTGACGTTGATGACGTCGTCCATCCGGCCGGTGATCTGGTAGAAGCCGTCCTGCGAGCGCAGCGCGCCGTCTCCAGTGAAGTAGCAACCTGAGCGGCGGGACGAGGACTGATGACCGTGTGTGTGTGTGTGTGTGTGTGTGTGTGTGTGTGTGTGTGTGTGTGTGTATATCTATATATGTATATGTGTAGAACAACACAGGAACTGACCTGGGTACGGCTTGAAATAGGCGTCCAGGAAGCGCTGCTGGTCTCCGTAGATGCCGCGGGCCATGCCGGGCCACGGTTGGCTGATGCACAGAGCTCCTCCCACTCCGTTACCGGCCAGACGCTCGCCCTGACAACACGGCGGGGAAGCGCTCAGAAAACACAAAGTACATGCTAACGAGTGCACACCGACAATTACACGCTAACCAGTTTACGCAAACGAGTACACGCTAATGATAACATGCCTACAAGTGCAAGCTAACGAGTACACCCTTACGATAACATGCCTACAAGTGCAAGCTAACGAGTACACGCTAATGATAACATGCCTACAAGTGCAAGCTAACGAGTACACGCTAATGATAACATGCCTACAAGTGCAAGCTAACGAGTACACGCTAATGATAACATGCCTACAAGTGCAAGCTAACGAGTACACGCTAATGATAACATGCCTACAAGTGCAAGCTAACGAGTACACGCTAATGATAACATGCCTACAAGTGCAAGCTAACGAGTACACGCTAATGATAACATGCCTACAAGTGCAAGCTAACGAGTACACGCTAATGATAACATGCCTACAAGTGCAAGCTAACGAGTACACCCTTACGATAACATGCCTACAAGTGCAAGCTAACGAGTACACGCTAATGATAACATGCCTACAAGTGCAAGCTAACGAGTACACGCTAACGATAACATGCCTACAAGTGCAAGCTAACGAGTACACGCCTACGATAACATGCCTACAAGTGCAAGCTAACGAGTACACGCTAACGATAACATGCCTACAAGTGCAAGCTAACGAGTACACGCTAACGATAACATGCCTACAAGTGCAAGCTAACGAGTACACACTAACGATCACATGGCTACAAGTGCAAGCTAACGAGTACACGCTAACACGTGAACTACATGCCAAGTCCGTTTGTCCTCTGTGGGCTCCTGTAGAAACAGACTCCATTGAGAGGACCTGCTCTGTAGCGATATGAAGGACTTGTGCTAAGCTACAAAAACACGACTCATTCAAGCTAACAAAACCGTGCTATGCTTACGAAAAAACAAAGTCTCTGTTTCAGGTGATTAAACACAAATGAAAGCATAAGTCATTATTATTATTATTATTATTATTATTATTATTATTATTATTACATCCTGGTCCTTTAAATGTTTATGTGTTAATCTTCCACGGCTAACCGTCACATTGAAGTAGATTTAGAGGTATTTGTACTTGTACGCTTTTATTTTATACTTAAACGGAAGTTTTACTTTCATAATCTGACATCTTTTGTTTATAGATGCTATAAATATTGTTATATATTCTAGATAAACGACCCACTCATATAAAATATATAACAATAAAATGTATTCTGCTGCTTTTGTTCCTATTTGCTGATGGTAGTACTCGTATAAATATTCCTAGACTGCAGTTTTTCTCTGAACAGAAGAGATTCGCTCTATCGATGAAACCCACGAGGACGTCGGAGAGGATCGCAGCGAAAGGGATGTGACCTCGACCTCCTGAGGAGGAAGAGGAGGAGGAGGAGAAGTGATCTCATCTAATCTGCTCTCAGTGACCGGCGGCCATGATGAGAAACCCTCGAGCGTCTGCAGATTACGCTCCTTTAGCGGATAATGACTTCTGAAAGTCTGTTAATCAAAGCAAACAGATGCTGCCGCTGCTTCTGATGGACAGATTAGAGAGAGAGAGAACGAGAGAGAGAGAGCGAGAGAGAGAGAGAGAGAGAGAGAGAGAGAGAGAGAGAGAGAGAACGAGAGAGCGAGAGCGAGAGCGAGAGAGAGAGAGAGAGAGAGAGACTTCCTGCATCTAAAGGTCACGAGGCATCGATCAGAAACCCAGAATTCACTTTAGTTCTGACTCACTGATGATTTTGAGTTACACGTCACCGTCTTCAGGGACGGTAACATATTAGCATCGTAGGGCTACGTGTCTCTGGTTAGCATCGTAGGGCTACGTGTTTCTGGTTAGCATCGTGGGGCTACGTGTTTCTGGTTAGCATCGTAGGGCAACGTGTTTCTGGTTAGCATCGTAGGGCAACGTGTTTCTGGTTAGCATCGTAGGGCAACGTGTTTCTGGTTAGCATCGTAGGGCTACGTGTCTCTGGTTAGCATCGTAGGGCTACGTGTCTCTGGTTAGCATCGTAGGGCAACGTGTTTCTGGTTAGCATCGTAGGGCAACGTGTTTCTGGTTAGCATCGTAGGGCTACGTGTCTCTGGTTAGCATTGTAGGGCTACGTGTCTCTGGTTAGCATCGTAGGGCAACGTGTTTCTGGTTAGCATCGTAGGGCTACGTGTCTCTGGTTAGCATCGTAGGGCTACGTGTCTCTGGTTAGCATCGTAGGGCAACGTGTTTCTGGTTAGCATCGTAGGGCTACGTGTCTCTGGTTAGCATCGTAGGGCTACGTGTTTCTGGTTAGCATCGTAGGGCAACGTGTTTCTGGTTAGCATCGTAGGACTACGTGTCTCGGGTAGCATCGTAGGGCTACGTGTCTCGGGTTAGCGCCGTAGTGCTACGTATCTCTGGTTAGCATCGTAGAGCTACATGCCTCGGTTTAGCATCGTAGGGCTACGTGTCTCGGGTCAGCATTTTAGGGCTACGTGTCTCGGGTTAGCGCCGTAGTGCTACGTGTCTCGGGTTAGCATCGTAGGGCTACATGTCTCGGGTTAGCATCGTAGGGCTACATGTCTCGGGTTAGCATCGTAGGGCTACATGTCCTGGGTTAGCATCCTCGTGCTAGTGCGTCTCACCTTCTCTCCCATGAGCTCCGGCTGGATCCCAAAGAACGGCCTCATGGCCATCGCTGGGACGATGGCGGCTCCGTCCTCCGCCGGCCGCGGGGCGATGCACACTCCTCCGGTCTCTAGGGGGCGCCACGGAGGACCGTTACTCTTCATCAGAGAAGAGGAGCGCTTCACGCTTCATGAGGCGTTTGAGTGCAGCTGGGATTGTTCATCACTGATATTAAAACCGACGGATCCTTCATCAAACGTCTTTTAATGGTGTTATTCATCCGTCACGTGTGTAGATATTTTATCATTTATAAGTAGAAACATTGACGCTCTATATTATTATATAACAGCAGTTCTTCTGCTGGCCACTAGAGGGCCGCACATGTCGCTTCTACAAGCAGCTTTAATTCCCTTTAATTTCTTAATTTATTGGGGGATTTTTCTCCTTTTAAGAGAAAGCAGCAGCTGGCAGAGAGTTTAAGTCTGATTTAAAAACAACACACACACTCAGTGTGTGCGATTGTCGAGGAATTAGGTCACACACACACACACACACACACACACACAGTCTTGGGGTGTAAGTGAGGATTTGATCTTAATTCATTTCCTGCAGAGCTGCAGATGTTCTGCTGATAATCGCTCATCAGGGAGATCTTCCTCTTTCTGCAAACTAGCTGTTCTCCAGCTCCTCTAGGGGGCGCCGCGACGCTCCTCTAGGGGGCGCCGCGACGCTCCTCTAGGGGGCGCCGCGACGCTCCTCTAGGGGGCGCCGCGACGCTCCTCTAGGGGGCGCCGCGACGCTCCTCTAGGGGGCGCCGCGACGCTCCTCTAGGGGGCGCCGCGACGCTCCTCTAGGGGGCGCCGCGACGCTCCTCTAGGGGGCGCCGCGACGCTCCTCTAGGGGGCGCCGCGACGCTCCTCTAGGGGGCGCCGTGATTAATTGATTTATTAAAACCACTCGTGAAAGTAAACAGAAATACTATTGACAATAAAAAGAATAAACAAGGTTCATGAAAACAAATAAAAATGAAAAGAGGATTAAAATAAAATTGTAGTTTGGTCTGTTATTCTATTGATTATATTATTATATATATATATATATATATATATATATATATATATATATATATATATATATATATATATGTGTGTGTGTATATATATACATATGTATATATATACATATATGTATATGTATATATATACATATATGTATATGTATATATATACATATATGTATATGTATATATATATATATATATATATATATATATATATATATATATGTATACATATGTAGTTAAATATAATTATTACTGTTATTGTAATAATTAATATGATGCGTCTCACCTGTCTGCCACCAGGTGTCCACTAGAGGGCAGCGCCCGTCTCCAACCACGCTGTGGAACCAGTGCCACGCCTCGTGGTTAATGGGTTCTCCCACTACACACACACACACACACACACACACACAGGGTTCTGCAGGTACTTTTACTTCGGATACTTCAAGTACAACTTGGTGCTGATACGTCTCCTGACAGGAACTGTGTGCATTATTTAGAGGAATTCAATAACTCCCCCGGAGAGACGTTCATGTCTAGAGAGACGCTGAGAGGCTACAGAAGCCCGGGAGGGACAAACCAGAGCTACTTACACGCAGTTTCCTTTAAGAAAGACTTTTACTCCAGAACTTTGATAGTACTTCATGAGAGGTGAAGTACTATCAAAGAGGTTCTGGGACAGGGATGTTATGAGTACAGATTGTAAAGCCCTCCGAGGCAAATCTTGTATTTGTGATTTTGGGCTGTACAAAACACTGAATTGAATTGAGAGTACAGGAGTACTTCATGAGAGTACAGGAGTACTTCATGAGAGTACAGGAGTACTTCTTCCTGGTACCTGATCCCAGCGTCCTGAGAGACGAGCGGTCGTACTTCTTCACGAAGCTCTGGTCGTATTTCAGCAGCAGACGAAGAGCCGTAGGAGCTGCATAGAACTGAGAGATGCTGAGACGCTGCACCGTCTCCCAGTAGCGCCCTGAGGGGGAGGGACATGCACCTGTCACTCAAAGAGGCCACGCCCCCAGACTTCCAGCTTCAATCTAAATGAAACAGGTTGAAGAGAAGGTTGTCATGAAGTCCGTCCTCTGTCTCAGGGTTCTGGTCCTACCTGAGTCTAGTGAACAGGTGGAGGGTTCTGGTCCTACCTGGGTCTCGTGAACAGGTGGAGGGTTCTGGTCCTACCTGGGTCTAGTGAACAGGTGGAGGGTTCTGGTCCTACCTGAGTCTCGTGAACAGGTGGAGGGTTCTGGTCCTACCTGGGTCTAGTGAACAGGTGGAGGGTTCTGGTCCTACCTGAGTCTCGTGAACAGGTGGAGGGTTCTGGTCCTACCTGAGTCTAGTGAACAGGTGGAGGGTTCTGGTCCTACCTGAGTCTCGTGAACAGGTGGAGGGTTCTGGTCCGACCTGGGTCTAGTGAACAGGTGGAGGGTTCTGGTCCTACCTGAGTCTAGTGAACAGGTGGAGGGTTCTGGTCCTACCTGGGTCTAGTGAACAGGTGGAGGGTTCTGGTCCTACCTGGGTCTAGTGAACAGGTGGAGGGTTCTGGTCCTACCTGAGTCTAATGAACAGGTGGAGGGTTCTGGTCCTACCTGGGTCTAGTGAACAGGTGGAGGGTTCTGGTCCTACCTGGGTCTAGTGAACAGGTGGAGGGTTCTGGTCCTAC
This sequence comes from Clinocottus analis, assembly GCF_023055335.1. Lineage (NCBI taxonomy): Eukaryota > Metazoa > Chordata > Actinopteri > Perciformes > Cottidae > Clinocottus > Clinocottus analis. Next base: position 382,039 of record NW_027176213.1, on the reverse strand, counting down.
CTGGGTCTAGTGAACAGGTGGAGGGTTCTGGTCCTACCTGGGTCTAGTGAACAGGTGGAGGGTTCTGGTCCTACCTGAGTCTAGTGAACAGGTGGAGGGTTCTGGTCCTACCTGGGTCTAGTGAACAGGTGGAGGGTTCTGGTCCTACCTGGGTCGGGGTACACTGGCGTGCTCTCGAACAGGACCGTGGTGGCCCCGTTGCTCAGCGGGCCGTAGACCACGTAGCTGTGTCCCGTGATCCAGCCCACGTCAGCCATGCAGCCGAACACGTCTCCGTCCTGGTGGTCGAACACGTACTGAGGAGTCACGACACGGGACACGTCACGACACGGGACACGACACGGGACACGTCACAGGACACGACACGGGACACGGTCACGACACAGGACACGACACGGGACACGTCACGACACGGGACACGTCACGACACGGGACACGTCACACGGTCACGGTTTATGTTTTTATTCCATTATCTTCACAAACATCAAGCCAATCCCTCACACACACACACACACACAGACTCACACACACACACACACACACAGACTCACACACACACACACACAGAGACTCACACACACACAGACTCACACACACACACACACACACAGACTCACACACACACACACACAGAGACTCACACACACACAGACTCACACACACACACTCACACACAGAGACTCACACACACACACACAGACTCACACACACACACACACACAAAGACTCACACACACACAGACTCACACACACACACACAGACTCACACACGCACACACACACACACACACACACAAAGACTCACACACACACACACACACAGACTCACACACACACACACAGAGACTCACACAGACACACACAGACTCACACACACACACACACACACAGAGACTCACACAGACACACACAGACTCACACACACACAGACTCACACACACACACACACACACACACACACAGAGACTCACACAGACACACACAGACTCACACACACACACACACACACACACACACACACAGAGACTCACACAGACACACACAGACTCACACACACACAGACTCACACACACACACACACACACACACACAGAGACTCACACAGACACACACACACACACAAAGACTCACACACACGCACACACACACACAAAGACTCACACACACACACACACACACACACACACACACAAAGACTCACACACACACACACACACACACACACACACACACACACAAAGACTCACACACACACAGACTCACACATACACACACACACACACACACACACAAAGACTCACACACACACAGACTCACACATACACACACACACACACACACACACACAAAGACTCACACACACACAGACTCACACACACACTCACACACACACACACACAAAGACTCACACACACACAGACTCACACACACACACACACACACACACACAAAGACTCACACACACACAGACTCACACACACACACACACACACACACACAAAGACTCACACACACACAGACTCACACACACACACACAGACTCACACACACACACACACACACACAAAGACTCACACACACACAGACTCACACACACGCCCCCCCCCCCTCCTCTCGTTGTGTAACTGCTCTCCTTTGTCTTCGTGTCCTCGTTTCCACGGCGACCTGAATCACTGAATCACAACAGACTTCATGTTGTCGTTGTCGTTGTTGTTTTTGTCGACTTTCACTCACAAATAACACATTTACACTGCAGCCGTCTGAAGGAGGTAGGGAAGGAAAGGAGGTGATGTGAAAGGAGACGAGGAGGCATAGGAGGCAGGGAAAGACTAGGAGATGAGGTAAGAAGGCCACAAATGAAAGAAGGAAGTAAGGAAGGACACGAGGAAGTAAGGAAGGAGACTTTCTTCCTGGACCTTGAACGCCTCTAGTTCTTTGCAGCGTGTTGTTGAGCTTTTGTCTCAGCGGATGTGATGCTAATCCTGAGTAGCATCACGCTAGGGAAATGAACATTCATGTTTGTATAACGGGGGAGAATCCTCTGGAGTTTGTGGGTCATGTTCATGTTGCATTGTGTTGTACACGTGTAGAACGACTCATGTGCTCCTGCAGGGGGTGCAGGGGGTGCAGGGTGTGTAGGGTGTGTAGGTTGTGTAGGTTGTGTAGAATGTGTAGGTTGTGTAGGTTGTGTAGGTTGTGTAGGTTGTGTAGGTTGTGCAGGTTGTGTAGGTTGTGCAGGTTGTGTAGGTTGTGTAGGTTGTGTAGGTTGTGTAGGTTGTGTAGAATGTGTAGGTTGTGTAGAATGTGTAGGTTGTGTAGGTTGTGTAGGTTGTGTAGGTTGTGTAGGTTGTGCAGGTTGTGTAGGTTGTGCAGGTTGTGTAGGTTGTGTAGGTTGTGCAGGTTGTGTAGGTTGTGTAGAATGTGTAGGTTGTGTAGGATGTGTAGGTTGTGTAGGATGTGTAGAATGTGTAGGTTGTGTAGAATGTGTAGGTTGTGTAGGTTGTGTAGGTTGTGCAGGTTGTGCAGGTTGTGTAGGTTGTGTAGGTTGTGTAGGTTGTGTAGGATGTGCAGGTTGTGTAGGATGTGTAGGTTGTGTAGGTTGTGTAGGATGTGTAGGTTGTGTAGGTTGTGTAGGTTGTGTAGGTTGTGTAGGATGTGTAGGTTGTGTAGGTTGTGTAGGTTGTGTAGGATGTGTAGGTTGTGTAGGTTGTGTAGGATGTGTAGGTTGTGTAGGTTGTGTAGGTTGTGTAGGATGTGCAGGTTGTGTAGGATGTGTAGGTTGTGTAGGTTGTGTAGGATGTGTAGGTTGTGTAGGTTGTGTAGGTTGTGTAGGTTGTGTAGGATGTGTAGGTTGTGTAGGTTGTGTAGGTTGTGTAGGATGTGTAGGTTGTGTAGGTTGTGTAGGATGTGTAGGTTGTGTAGGTTGTGTAGGTTGTGTAGGATGTGTAGGTTGTGTAGGTTGTGTAGGTTGTGTAGGTTGTGTAGGTTGTGTAGGTTGTGTAGCTGTCACATCAGAGGCTCTGGTGTCGCTTCATGTGAGTACCAGGATGTTGAGAGTGAGGAAGACCTCCTGATGAAGAGTTTTTGGGCCACTGTGGTGAGTAAGGTTGAAGAGCAGAGGAGGTCAACAAGGAGCCAAGGAGGTAGGAAAGGAAAGGGCGAGGTAAGCCAGGAGGAAAGGAAGCAGCACCTGGTGGGTGAGGGAGGCGTACAGCAGGTAGCCCGCCTGCGAGTGCACGAGGCCTTTAGGGAACCCCGTACTTCCTGACGTGTAGAGCAGAAACAACATGGCCTCACTGTCCAGAGGCTCCGGGGGGCAGCGGGGGGGCTGGCAGGACATCACCTGGAGACAGGTACTGTTACTGCTAGTACTACTAGTACTTCTAGTACTACTACTGCAGGACATCACCTGGAGACAGGTACTGTTACTGCTAGTACTACTAGTACTTCTAGTACTACTACTGCAGGACATCACCTGGAGACAGGTACTGTTACTGCTAGTACTACTAGTACTTCTAGTACTACTACTGCAGGACATCACCTGGAGACAGGTACTGTTACTGCTAGTACTACTAGTACTTCTAGTACTACTACTGCAGGACATCACCTGGAGACAGGTACTGTTACTGCTAGTACTACTAGTACTTCTAGTACTACTACTGCAGGACATCACCTGGAGACAGGTACTGTTACTGCTAGTACTACTAGTACTTCTAGTACTACTACTGCAGGACATCACCTGGAGACAGGTACTGTTACTGCTAGTACTACAGGTGTATTAATCAGGTGTATTGATCGGGGCCCACCTCCTCCAGCGGGACGTCCAGCGGTCCCATCACAGCAGGGGTTTCCGTCCTCTGGGCCACGAACACGTGTTGGACGGTTGGACATCTCTTCACTGCTGCGTCCACCGTGGCCTTCAGCTCCAAGAGCCGCCCGCCACGCACACCTTGATTAAAGGTGACCACGGCCTTACACTGGGCTGTGAACACACACACACCTGGGTAATGAGATGGGCTGTGAACACACACACACCTGGGTAATGAGATGGGCTGTGAACACACACACACCTGGGTAATGAGATGGGCTGTGAACACACACACACCTGGGTAATGAGATGGGCTGTGAACACACACACACACACCTGGGTAATGAGATGGGCTCTGAACACACACACACACCTGGGTAATGAGATGGGCTGTGAACACACACACACACACACACCTGGGTAATGAGATGGGCTGTGAACACACACACACCTGGGTAATGAGATGGGCTGTGAACACACACACACCTGGGTAATGAGATGGGCTGTGAACACACACACACACCTGGGTAATGAGATGGGCTGTGAACACACACACACACACACCTGGGTAATGAGATGGGCTGTGAACACACACACACCTGGGTAATGACATGGGCTGTGAACATACACACACCTGGGTAATGAGATGGGCTGTGAACACAGACCGCCGCTAAAGGCTAATGTTAAAGCTGTAATAAACTTTGGTTCAAATGCTCCCAGCATGCTTTGCTGCTGCTCAGCCGTGGAAAGGTCTTGTTTGGGTTTGAAGACGGCAACTGTTTCCTAAACACTGGAGTCCTCGACCAGCGGTCTGAAGGTCGCTGGTCGAGGACTCCAGTGTTTAGGAAACAGTTGCCGTCCTTGAGCTACAGGTAAACACTCCAGTGCGCCAGGTGTTCAGGCTCCGCCCCCCCGCGCTGACCTTCACGCTGCCGCTGAAAACACTTGTAAACAGACTGCAGCGCCGGAGGCCCAACGGCTCTACTCCCCCACCTTTACTGCTAAAATATGATTTTATGACATCGCACAATGATATACAGTCTGTAGAGTCCTCACTATGTTCACCAGCTGGTCTGTAGCTCCTCTGGCTGAGTCTGTAGTTCCTCTGGCTGGGTCTGTAGCTCCTCTACCTGAGTCTGTAGCTCCTCTGGCTGAGTCTGTAGTTCCTCTGGCTGGGTCTGTAGTTCCTCTACCTGAGTCTGTAGTTCCTCTGGCTGGGTTCTGTAGTTCCTTTAGCTGAGTCTGTAGTTCCTCCAAGTGAGTCTGTAGTTCCTCTAGCTGGGTCTGTAATTCCTCTAGCTGAGTCTGTAGTTCCTCCAAGTGAGTCTGTAGTTCATCTAGCTGAGTCTGTAGCTCCTCTACCTGAGTCTGTAGCTCCTTTACCTGAGTCTGTAGTTCCTCTGGCTGAGTCTGTAGCTCCTCTGGCTGAGTCTGTAGCTCCTCTACCTGAGTCTGTAGTTCATCTAGCTGAGTCTGTAGCTCCTCTACCTGAGTCTGTAGCTCCTTTACCTGAGTCTGTAGTTCCTCTGGCTGAGTCTGTAGCTCCTCTGGCTGAGTCTGTAGCTCCTCTACCTGAGTCTGTAGTTCTTCTAGCTGAGTCTGTAGCTCCTCTGGCTGAGTCTGTAGTTCCTCTAGCTGAGTCTGTAGTTCCTCTAGCTGTGTCTGTAGTTCCTCTGGCTGAGTCTGTAGTTCCTATATCCGAGTCTGTAGTTCCTCTAGCTGTGTCTGTAGTTCCTCTGGCTGAGTCTGTAGTTCCTCTAGTTGTGTCTGTGGTTCGTCTGGCTGAGTCTGTAGTTCCTCTAGTTGTGCCTGTAGTTCCTCTGACTGAGTCTGTAGTTCCTCTGGCTGAGTCTGTAGTTCCTCTAGCTGAGTCTGTAGTTCCTCTAGCTGAGTCTGTAGTTCCTCTGGCTGAGTCTGTAGTTCCTCTAGCTGAGTCTGTAGTTCCTCCGGCTGAGTCTGTAGTTCATCTGGCTGAGTCTGTAGTTCCTCTAGTTGTGTCTGTAGTTCCTCTAGTTGTGTCTGTCGTTCCTCTGGCTGAGTCTGTAGTTCCTCTAGCTGTGTCTGTAGTTCCTCTGACTGAGTCTGTAGTTCCTCTGGCTGAGTCTGTAGTTCATCTAGTTGTGTCTGTAGTTCCTCTGGCTGAGTCTGTAGTTCATCTAGTTGTGTCTGTAGTTCCTCTGGCTGAGTCTGTAGTTCCTCTAGCTGAGTCTGTAGGAGACTCACCGTCCTGGATCCTTCCCGCTAGAGCCTCAGCGCTGAAGCCAGCGAACACCACCGTGTGCACCGCGCCGATCCGGGCGCACGCCAACATGGCCGCCACCGCCAGCGGGGACACCGGCATGTAGACGGCGACCCGGTCCCCCTTCTGGATGCCGCGGCTCTTCAGGGCGTTGGCGAGGCGGCAGGTGGTCTCCAGCAGCTCTCTGGTGGCAGACATTAGCACCCTGAGGCGACAGCAGGGACGACGCCTCTGCTGCCCCAAAGGAACATGGCGCCATGCAGGTGAACCTCTGAATCCCTTCAAGCCAACGTTGCAACTCAAGTTGATCCAAAGCAAAGTAACCGCCGCGAAACACTCAGGAGACGGCACGAGTACTTCAATGTGTTCGTGAACCAAGAGACTTTTAGTTCAGTTCCATGTGTTTGCACCAATGTCACAAGTCATTGCAGCGTCACAACACAACAGGAAACACAACGTGCTGACGGAGGAGCGACACCTCTTCTACTCACACATGATGCTCATCAGCAGTAAAAGTTACTCATTGCTCAACTTGTGTTAGGACTTTATGAGCTGAATATTTGTGTTTTGCACAACACATTCCTTTATGATCTGAGATAACCTCAAGACAAGAGGCGATGATGATAAGATACAGATCAGGGTCCTCTGCAGCGAGCAAGGACACTAAAGACTCCACTTTACGACGACATAAAGGGCTTCATCGTCTACAAGAGGACACACAACTATAGACAGGTGAAGTCCCGCCCCTTTCCGGTTGACTAGTACATGACTTCATTTTGAAAAAGAAAAATGTATCACTGATAACGTACAAAAAACAACAAGAGATTTACCAAGCGTTGGTCTCAGCTCCTAAAGGAAGCTAGTGGACAAGTCTTCTCCTAAAGGAAGCTAGTGGACAAGTCTTCTCCTAAAGGAAGCTAGCGGACAAGTCTTCTCCTAAAGGAAGCTAGCGGACAAGTCTTCTCCTAAAGAAAGCTAGTGGACAAGTCTTCTCCTAAAGGAAGCTAGTGGACAAGTCTTCTCCTAAAGGAAGCTAGCGGACAAGTCTTCTCCTAAAGGAAGCTAGCGGACAAGTCTTCTCCTAAAGAAAGCTAGTGGACAAGTCTTCTCCTAAAGGAAGCTAGTGGACAAGTCTTCTCCTAAAGGAAGCTAGCGGACAAGTCTTCTCCTAAAGGAAGCTAGTGGACAAGTCTTCTCCTAAAGGAAGCTAGCGGACAAGTCTTCTCCTACAGGAAGCTAGTAGACAAGTCTTCTCCTAAAGAAAGCTAGTGGACAAGTCTTCTCCTAAAGGAAGCTAGCGGACAAGTCTTCTCCTAAAGGAAGCTAGTGGAAAAGTCTTCTCCTCAAGGAGGTCTCAGTGTGTGTGTGTGTGTGTGTGTGTGTGTGTGTGTGTGTGTGTGTGTGTGTGTGTGTGTGTATCTGTGTGTGTGTGTGTGTGTTTGTTCTCACCTGTAGGTGACCTTCACCTCCGTTCCGGGTTCGTCTCGCTCCCATATCAGAGCCACTCGGTCAGGATGTTTCTCAACGTTGACGTCCAGACAGTTCACTGAAACAGAGAGGACCCTCACACAGTTCACTGAAACAGAGAGGACCCTCACACAGTTCACTGAAACAGAGAGGACCCTCACACAGTTCACTGAAACAGAGAGGACCCTCACACAGTTCACTGAAACAGAGAGGACCCTCACACACACAGTTCACTGAAACAGAGAGGACCATCACACAGTTCACTGAAACAGAGAGGACCCTCACACAGTTCACTGAAACAGAGAGGACCCTCACACAGTTCACTGAAACAGAGAGGTTCCTCACACAGTTCACTGAAACAGAGAGGACCATCACACAGTTCACTGAAACAGAGAGGACCCTCACACAGTTCACTGAAACAGAGAGGTTCCTCACACAGTTCACTGAAACAGAGAGGACCCTCACACAGTTCACTGAAACAGAGAGGTTCCTCACACAGTTCACTGAAACAGAGAGGACCATCACACAGTTCACTGAAACAGAGAGGACCATCACACAGTTCACTGAAACAGAGACGACCCTCACACAGTTCACTGAAACAGAGAGGACCCTCACACAGTTCACTGAAACAGAGAGGACCCTCACACAGTTCACTGAAACAGAGAGGACCCTCACACAGTTCACTGAAACAGAGAGGACCCTCACACAGGTCACTGAAACAGAGAGGACCAGCAGCACTGACTGCTGGTGAAACCTGATGGAAACGTCTTCATTTATCTGCTGATTGAATATTAATCCTGAAACGGGTTTAAGTGTAAGATCCTGTTTGTGTCCTGCAGCAGTTTATGTAACAGAGTAAACCTCCAGCTGTCACTCTGAAGATAACTGGATTACTGCAGACAACTGTTTATGTACTTCATGTACTGCCAGATACTGCTGCTATGTGGTATTAGTACTTGTACTTGTAACAGAGTACCTCTACAGTGTGGTATTAGTACTTGTACTTGTAACAGAGTACCTCTACAGTGTGGTATTAGTACTTGTACTTACATAAGAAGTATTGGTGATCAATAATCCACCTGATGAGAGTTATGTATCAGGTGGATAATTGATCATCAATAATTGATCATTGATTATAATTCATTAATAATGTATTATTAATAATCAATCTTTGATAATTAATAATTGATTATGTATTATTAATCATTAATAATGGATCAATACATATGTATTATTAATGATCAATCTTTGATCATTAATAATTGATTCTGTATTATTAATCATTAATAATGGATCATTAAATATGTATTATTAATTATTGATCATTAATAATGGATCATTAATCATAACCGTAACCCACCGGACACGTTGATCTTCCCCCCCAGGAACCAGCGGATCTTCCCGGCGCGGAGGTCGCAGTCCCGGACCCGGTGGAACGGTTCTTCCCAGCGGAGCCGGTCTGCGGCGGCGGAGCCCCAGAACCGATCCGGATCCGTGACGGACAGCCGGTACAGGTCCCGGTGCGGGAGGCGCGCGAGCGAGCTCCAGGCGCCCGGCGGCGGCAGCGAGGACGCGCACCGGGCCAGACCCGGTCCCGGGCTGCTGCAGCGGCTCAGGAGGGACCGCAAGAGGCCGGTGCCGCGAGCAGCCATGTTGGTCACGAGAGTGCGGCACGCGGACCCGACGCGGCCCTCAGGTGTTCTCAGGTGTCCGCGCCAGTAAACGGGCACGTGACCCGGGACACGTGACCCAATAAAAGGTTGTGAAAGAAGAGAAGGACTTCTTCACTTCTGTTCCTCATCTTGTTTATAGAAACAACCCTGATTCATGGAAATGACACGTATGTTATTCCATTATTATTATTAAAATCATTTTTATTAATTATATCATATTTATTATTATTAATATCATGTTTAATAATTATATCATATTTAGTAATATTGTTAATAAGATCATTTTTAGTATTACAAGTATGATCATTATTATTATTACCATTATTATACTATTATGATTACATTATACTATCATAACCTAACAAATAACTTTATCAGCTGTCGTTCAGATCATCGTATTGATTGTCTCCCTGTGACACCAGAAACTACTATACAAATACTACTACTACTACAAATGCTACTACTACTCCTAATACTACAAATAATATCACTACTAATACTACCATCAATAATACTACTACTACTTCTTATACTACAACTGCTCCTAGTACTACAAATACTACTACTACTAATAAAACCGCTACCACTAATACTTCTACTACTATCATCACTATTATTACTTTATTTTAACTTTTGTGATATTTTATGTTCGAGGTCTTTTTCAGAAGTTATAATTGTGTTGTTGTTGTTGTAGTATGAACCCATAGTTAAGCTCATTCCCGGGTTGTTGTTGTTGTATGAATATGGAGTCACAACAACATCACAGTGATCGTGTTGACCTCTGACCTCAGCGTCAGATACTTTAATCCCTCGTCGTAATCGCTCATAATTCCCACTTGGCTGCCGCCGCATGATAATTAATAATCAGTGTCGGAGTGTTGTCCTGCAGACCAGAGGTCAGATTATGGGATGTAATCCCACCTTTGTGTGTGGACAACAGATCTAATCACCTTCCTGAGGGCTGACTGTGGATCAGCAGACAGAAGAGACTCAACACGACAACATCCTCTCGTCACGTTTATTTCTCTGTGAAAGCGACGCCGTCCGTGAGCTTCGTGCCGGTCTGACGCGAGGTCAGAGGTCAGAGGTCACCGCCTGTTCCCGCTGCAGGTGAGCTTTGGTCCGCAGGTGAGCCTTGAGGAAGGTGAGCAGGCGGAAGTGCTTCCCGCAGCGGCTGCAGCTGTGGGGCGTCTCCCCGGTGTGGATGCTGCGGTGCCGCAGGAAGCTGGTGGCCAGGTTGAAGGTCTTGGCGCAGACGGGGCAGCGGTAGGGTTTCTCCCCGGTGTGGGTGAACTGGTGGTCCCTTAGCTGCTGCTTCATGCCGTAACTCTTCCCGCAGACGTCGCAGTGGAACGGTTTCTCTCCCGTGTGGCTCCTCTGATGAATCTTGAGCTGCGACTGGTGGGGGAACTTCTTGCCGCACACCTCGCAGGCGAAGACGCCGCCGCTGCCGCTGCCGCTGCCGCTGCCGCCGTCATCTCCGGCCGGCAGCTGGTCCGAGTGCTTGCTGATGACATGGCTCCTCAGGCAGCGGTAGCTGCGGCCGCAGACGGAGCAGAGCGGCCGCTCCCCGGTGTGGACGGCCTGGTGGCCGCGCAGGTTGGCGGCCTGCGTGAAGCCCTTCCCACAGACGTCGCACCGGTGCGGCCGCGCCTCCCGGTGCGCCAGCTTGTGCCGCGTCAGGTGGCCGGCGTGGTGGAAGCTCTTCCCGCAGATGTCGCAGACGAACGTCTTGTCGAAGTGGGTGGTCCGGTGCGTCTTCAGCGCGCCGGCGCCGCAATAGCCCTTGCCGCAGACGTCGCAGTGGCAGGTCTTCACGCCAGTGTGCCGCGCCTTCACGTGCAGGTCGCGGTGAGCCTTGTGGTTGAACGTCTTAGGGCAGTAGTCGCAGCCGTACGGCAGCAGCCCGTGCTCCTTGACGCGGTGCTCGCGGAGCCGCAGGATGCCAGCGAACGCCGCCCCACACACCGAGCACAGCGGGTGGGACTTCTTCTGGTGGTCGGACAGCCGCTGGCTGGTCGGGAACAGCTTCCCACACCGGGAACACCGGCAGTGAGGCTCCGCCGGCTCGTCCAGAGGTGCCTCTGAAGCCTTTTTCTTCCGCCGCCTGCGTGTCGCCGAGACGCCGCCCTCCGCCGACGGGTCAGTGCCTAGTGGCGGCCGAGCGTACTCGTGGTCATCGGCCTGCGGAGGAGGGGCAGGGGATCCATCCTCACCTGCAACCAAAGAAGAGTCTGGAACTAGCAGCTCACAGGATCATCTCCTTTTGATGTAGAACACTCACCATTAGCATTAGCATGGCCCTCGGGGGGATCAGCAACGATCTGCAAACAGAAAACAGAAACCGTGTTCAGTCCGTTCGGAGCCGAGAGCATCTTCACTCTCCTGGTTCTCCACTGACCCCATAGACCAGGATGTAGGAGAGTGCTGGGGGGCGCTCGCCTCCACCTGGAACACCTGGAACACAAATGAGAGACACGAGCTGAGCTGAAGCAGCATCAGATGCTCCAGGACCTGAAGACAACAACTCACCTGCTGTTGCCTTCTTTAAACCGGCACTGTTCCTATCAGACTCAGCTGGACCCTTCAGGTCTCCCAGTGAATCCTTCAGGTCTCCCGGTGAATCCTTCAGGTCTCCTACTAGACCCTTCAGGTCTCCCGGTGGGTCCTTCAGGTCTCCCGGTGGATCCTTCAGGTCTCCTAGTGGATCCTTCTGGTCTCCTAGTGGACCCTTCAGGTCTCTTGGAGGCTCAACCATCTTGAGGATTTCCTCGACAGCTTCCACACACAAGTGGTCCACCAGAGCGCTGAGTTTCTCCTGAAGGATGAAGACCTCTCATGATGATGATGATGATGATGATACTCTGATATTTGGTTATATCACCAGAATATGACATCAGCGTGTGAAACACCTGAAGCCCTCACAGGTGATTTATGATGACCTCATAGAATATGAAGCATTTCTAAACCGGATATAAAATAAATAACTTTCACATTAAAGCAGCAGGAACATCAGATATCAGATTTTACTAATCAATCAATACTTTGACGTCAGAAAGGCTCAAACGCAGTACTTTTACCATTTCCACAATGTGAACTTTTACAGCAGTGAAGTATTAAGAAGTACATTTACTGCAGTGAAGTACTACTCTCCAGTGTTAATGCTCATAACCGAACTTATAAAAGGTTTTTATTGTCCTTTTCAACGCGGATTCAACACGTAATGTGTCAAACGTGTTTTAGTTTGTTCTAAAGTTGTACTTTGTTTAACATGTAAGTAACAAACCGAAACATCTTAAATGAGGAGATTTCTTAATGGAGTTTGGTGCTCTTGTCTATTAACCGTAAACTAAACCGCCACTGTCGTAACACCGGAAGCCTTCGGCTACGGAAGCGGTTTCCGTGAAGTGGTTCTCTGACCTCGGTCCGGTGCTTCGGGTCCTCCAGAGAGAGGCTCGATATTCCCTCCCGCAGCGCCGCGGCCAGCGCGTGCACGAGGCGCGCGACTTCGCTCTTAAAACGGCTAAAATCCGACATGTTGAAGGATTCCCGCGCTTAGCAGCCGACTAGCTTAGCAACAAAGAACAGCTCAAGCCGACGGTGCGGGTAACGGAAGTGACGTAGTTGTCTCGTCCAACAAATAATGGCCTCTAAATTAAAAGCACCGGATGCTCCGAT
>NW_027176213.1:349174-364174 GCF_023055335.1 Clinocottus analis | reverse complement strand
AGGAAGCTACAGACAGTTGTGTATATGGGTGTATATGTGTGTATATACATGTATGTGTATGTATATGTATGTATATATTCATTTCATTTGATTTCATTTGATTTCATACATATATATATATATATATATATATATATATATATATATATATATATATATATATATATATATATATATATATATTTCTCATTTCTGTATATATCTGTTATCCCTGTTCCTGTTATTATTTATTTATTTGATTTGTGTGTTTAGCTTAGTTTGTTTACTTCATTGGATGTCTGTAGATGTGGGATGCTGCTACTCTGACCAAAAAATTCTCCTTGGAGATTAATAAAGTACTTTTCATTCATTCATTCATTTATTCATTTCATATATATATATATATATATATATATATATATATATATATATATATATATATGTATATATATATATGTATATATATACATATATACATATATATATATATATACATATATAGATTTATATGTATGTATGTTATAAATATTTATTATGAATCTATATATACATGTTCATATATATATATATATATATATAAATATAGTATAGACAAAATATGAGACAAAAATTCATGATTTCTAATTCAATAATTAAAATCTGAAGTTGTATCTTCTTCATTAATGATGAATTATTATGAATCAGTGATGAACAGAGTCTGTCATAATGAAATGATGAAGGTGATGAAGACTCACCTGTGTCTCCTCTTCTTCCTCTTCTGAGAGCTCGCGCAGCTCTTGTTGTCGTTGCGGTCTGAGAGACACTCTTCATCTGCAGAGACACGGCACACGTCACGACCTCTTCCTCCTCTTCCTCCTCGTTCTCCTCTTCCTCCTCACTTTAGTGATTTATTTATATTTGGTTGAATTGAAACAAAACGTTTCCTCATAATTATGAAGTTTTGATTGACAAGAAGAGCTGAAAACTTTAAATATGAACCTCATTAATAACAGAAGAGAAACTATTAAACATGAAAAATCATTTCATGGTTTAAATAATAACAATGATTATAACTATTATAGTATATTAATAATTATTATTACTATTATAATATTAGTAATAATGACTAGTAAAGTATTAATACTAATGACTATTACTAGTATATTAATAATGATTATTACTATTATAGTATTATTAATAATAATGAGTACTATTATAGTACTCATTATTATTATTATTATTATTATTATTATTATTACTATAACAATAACAATACATAGTGTTACTATAAACGAAATAATCACTATTCTTATTATTATTATAGTAATATATAGTATTACTATAAACGAAATAATCATTATTATATTTATAGTAGGTATTATTATAGTAATAATACATATCATTTCTATAATAATAATACATATTACTACTATGATCGAAATAATCATTATCATCATATTTATCATATGTATTATACATATTATAGTAATCATAATACAAATTATTATATTAGTAATAATAATTACTTTTATAATAATAATAATAATAATAATAATAATAATAATAATAATAATAATAATAATACTAATATAAAACATGTCAATCTGGTTATTCTAAGTTTCGTCGGCTGCTTTTCAACATCGTTTCTAAAAGGTTCAAAACCCGGTCCTGCCCGCTGCCCGCTGCCCGGGCCCCGCGGCTCGTGCGCGGCTCGCGCGCGGCTCGTACCGGAGTAGTGGTCCCGTTGGGCCTCCAGGCCGTGCAGGTAGTGGCTGTCTGCGCGCGCCTGCAGCAGCGGCAGGTGCGCGGGCAGGAAGCAGGGCGCGCCCGCGGGCTGCTGCGCCGCCAGGCTGCACAGGAAGCCGAGGCCCAGCGGGAGCGCGCCGCCGCCGGGGAACGAGAAGCCGCCGAGGCCCAGCGGCTCCGCGCCGGGGCTCGGGCCCGCCGGGGGGCCCGGGGCCCCCGGGGGCCCGCCGCCGGGCTGGTGCCGCGTCTGCAGGTCCGACTCCAGGCCCAGCAGGTCGGTGATGGCGAAGCCTTTGGACCGGAACCCGGAGCCGTGCAGCCGGGACTTATCGATCCCGAAGCCCGGAGACAGCATCTTGACTTTGGGCTTCTCCTCCGGCTCCTCCCGTCCCGCCACGCTGCTCATGAGGAGGAATGACTCTGGTCCTGAGGAAGAGGAGGAAGAGGAGGAAGAGGAGGAGAGGTGGATGCACTGAGCGGGACGGTCCAGCTGGCGGGCTCCATTTATCCGGTCTCCAGAATCACAGCGACCTCCAATCAGAAGTGAGAGCGGCTTCAGGGACACGCCCCCCTGCTGCAGCAGGGGGGCGTGTCCTTGTGGCCGTTGGGGGCGTGTCCCGCCTCCCGCTGGGGGCGTGTCCCTGGGCCTCATCCCAGAGGATTAATTGCACCAATTTCTCTCCAATCCGCTCAGGAAGAGACTTTTAATTTATGCTGTTGATCTTTGATCAAACGACTCAATTATGTTCAGACTTTACACATTAACAGATTAAATTCTTATTTTATACACTAATAAATTATATTAGGACTTTATAAATGTACTGTGTTAGCATCATTAGCTCTGTTAGCATCAGAGGTGGCTGAGGAGGCTGAGGAGGTCTGCCAGCAGCGTTCCTCTGCTGCTCCAGAACCTGCAGAACCTGCAGGCTTTGTGTTCTTGTGATGTGACTTGCAGGTTCTGGTTCTTCAGGTCGTTCTCTTTCCACAGACGGTGTTTCACTCAGTAGGTTGTTGTTTCACCGTGGAGTTCAAGACACTCGAGCGGCTCAAATCTTTTTTAGATCATGCTGGGTGTTTATAGTAATAATTAAAATGTGGTAAAATATTTTCTATTTCTTATTTTTTTAATCTTTTCACAAAGAAATTCTGAAAAGATTGATATAAAATAACACAAGTATTAGAACTCATGCCAGTGCGGCACTTTGGGGCTCAGACCACCTGGCCTCGCCTACCTTTCATAGCTCCTCCCCCTCCACGCCCCGACCCTTCACCTGTTAACTCCTGCTGTGTGTGTGTGTGAGTGTGTGAGTGTGTGTGTGTGTGAGTGTGTGTGTGTGTGTGTGTGTGTGTGTGTGTGAGTGTGTGTGTGTGTGTGTGAGTGTGTGTGTGTGTGTGTGCGTGTGTGTGAGTGTGTGTGTGTGCGTGTGAGTGTGTGTGTGTGAGTGTGTGTGTGTGTGTGTGTGTGTGTGTGAGTGTGTGTGTGTGTGTGTGAGTGTGTGTGTGTGTGTGTGTGTGTGTGTGTGAGTGTGTGTGTGTGTGTGTCAGTGTGAGTGTGTTCTCAACAGAAACTTATGTCCTTGTCGTAACAATGGATTACCTTCCTATGAGGATTGATTATGTGGTCTTGAATAATCTCAGATTATGTATTTTTATTCTGATCTTTTCATCCTCGTCCTGTTTCATCTCTCAGCTTCTTGTTTTTATCGTTTTATTTCTGCCTTTTGTAATTAATCTGCAGCGACTGAGCGACGCGTGAGGAGGTGCTGAACATGTACCTCCATAGAGCAGCAGTACAACATGTACCTCGATAGAGCAGCAGTACAACATGTACCTCTGATAGAGCAGCAGTACACCATGTACCTCGATAGAGCAGCAGTACAACATGTACCTCTGATAGAGCAGCAGTACACCATGTACCTCCATAGAGCAGCAGTACAACATGTACCTCCATAGAGCAGCAGCACAACATGTACCTCTGATAGAGCAGCAGTACACCATGTACCTCCATAGAGCAGCAGCACAACATGTACCTCGATAGAGCAGCAGTACAACATGTACCTCTGATAGAGCAGCAGTACAACATGTACCTCGATAGAGCAGCAGTACAACATGTACCTCAGATAGAGCAGCAGTACGACATGTACCTCGATAGAGCAGCCGTACGACATGTACCTCGATAGAGCAGCAGTACAACATCTACCTCAGATAGAGCAGCAGTACGACATGTACCTCCATAGAGCAGTAGTACAACATGTACCTCGATAGAGCAGCAGTACAACATGTACCTCGATAGAGCAGCCGTACAACATGTACCTCGATAGAGCAGCAGTACGACATGTACCTCGATAGAGCAGCAGTACAACATGTACCTCGATAGAGCAGCAGTATGACATGTACCTCGATAGAGCAGCAGTACGACATGTACCTCGATAGAGCAGCAGTAGTCCTTGTGGATAACAGGTAGAGCAGCCGTGTGGTTTCTCCTCAGGTCTGAGGCTCAGAGGTCTTCAGGGAATAAAAGATGTTTGACATGAAGAAGCAGCAGCCGGTCTTTTCCTTCATGTATTCACTCTTTCTTTATTTCATTCACTCTTTCTTCTTTCTTTCATTCTTCTTTTGTTTTCATTGATTGATTGGTTGGTTGGTTGATTGATTGATTGATTTATTGATTGATTGATAGGTAGATTGACTCTCACAGGCTCCTCCCGCATTGAAGCATCCAGAAAAAGTCCTAAAAGCTTCCGTCTGAATCAAGAGGTACAGCTGGTTCTGAAGGAACCAGAAGGAACCAGAAGGAACCAGGAGGAACCAGGAGGAACCACCAGTCCGAGCCATAGAACTGGAACTCAGAGATCAATAACATAAATTAACATAAATTCATTTCTTTGATGCTCATAAAATCTTCACGTCTCTTTTCTTCCTCTGAACTTTTTATTTATTTTATGTTTTAAATCACAAAGTCAGCTTTGTTTCCTGAGCTTCACCTCACGGTGTGTGTGTGTGTGTGTGTGTGTGTGTGTGTGTGTGTGTGTGTGTGTGTGTGTGTGAGTGTTGATGACACTAATTAAAGCGATAGCAGCAGACGCTCTCCACCGTTTTGTTGTTCATTGTTTTCTCTCTCTATTGTTTACCGGCAACGGAACAATAGAGAGAACAATAGTCTGGCCACGCGTCCCCCCCTCACTCCCCCCCTCTTGACCCCCCACCAGTCCCCACCTACTGCCCCCTAAGGCTCACTAATTATTCATAAATGCACGTTTATGCAAATGTACCGAGCAGATTAACCTAATTCAGTGATGTAAACAACTCGCGTGTCGGGATTACAGTTTAAATGAGACTGTCTGGGGTCTGAGGTCTGGGGGTTTGGGGGTCTAGGGTCTGGGGTCTGAGGTCTGGAGGTTTGGGGGTCTAGGGTCTGGGGTCTGAGGTCTGGGGGTCTGGGCGTGTGGGGTCTGGGGGTCTAGGGTCCGAGGTCTGAGGTCCGGGGGTCTGGGCGTGTAGGGTCCGGGGGTCTGGGGGTCTAGGGTCTAGGGTCTGGGGGTCCCCCCCTCATTTACATGCTGTAAGCCCTACACGGGGCCAGACGAGCGCTCTGCATCATTAGCGGCTAATGATTAACACATTAATGCGGCACGAGCGTCACGCCGCCGCCGCGTGCCGCACATGATTAGCATCGTGTGATTAGCATCATGTGATTAGCATCGTGTGATTAGCATCGTGTGATTAGCATTGCGGAGCTACATGATGCTAATTTAAGGAGAGTCACTTCCTGTGGCTGAGTTATTAAACACGAGAATCTGAGCAGAAGATTTCAAACTTCTACTTTTTCAGTTTCACGGCTCCATGAGACACTTTCCTAAGAAGGACTCTGACCTCTGACCTCTGACCTCTGGCCCCTAAAGCTGTCACTCAAACTGCAGACGGCGCTGTGAGGAAACAGACTTCTGATAAAGATGAATGTTAAATAATGAACGACACGGTGTCCACAGAGAGGGTTCTGAGGGTTCTGGGTCCCTAGGGTTCTGGGTTCTGAGGGTTCTGGGTCCCTAGGGTTCTGGGTTCTGAGGGTTCTGGGTTCTGAGGGCTCTGGGTTCTGAGGGTTCTGAGGGCTCTGGGTTCTGAGGGTTCTGGGTTCTGGGTCCCTAGGGTTCTGGGTTCTGAGGGTTCTGGGTTCTGAAGGTTCTGAGTTCTGAGGGTTCTGAGTTCTGAGGGTTCTGGGTTCTGAGGGTTCTGGGTTTGGTTTACCTGTGGAGGTCCAGGTTCCCTCCGGGTTCTCCGGTTCCTCCAACAGACTGAACTTTCATCTGAAAGGTTCTGGTTCTAAACAGGAAGAACGCTTCATGTTTATGTTTGTTTTCAAACCTTTTCATCTTTTTTATTCACTTTGTGTTTATTTCTTTGGAACTTATTATTATTATTATTATTATTGACAATATTATCAACATTATTAATATTATCATTATTAAGGTTTTAATCAGAGTCAGGCAGACGAAGAAGAGGAAGAGGAGGAGGAAGAAGAGGAGGAGGGAGAGACAGTTTCTAATCTGCAGGTGAATCGTTTTACTGCAACCTGAGGAACCAATGAGCACGCTGGGTTTTAAGGGGGAGGGGCTTAAGTCCCCCTCCCCCCGCCCCCCCCCCCCCCACCCCCTTTCCCTCACTCTGTAGAATATTAATAATCCTCCTAGAAGATTTATCTTGCAGAGAATTGCACTTTTCCTCTCTCCCTCTCTCCCAGCATGCACCAGCTGTCCCATTTAACCCAATTTAACAACAACAACACACAGTATGACAATAATAATAAAATATATTTAACAAAAATACTACTTAAACTAATAATTCAATAGCAAATATTTAGAATAATACGTAATAAGTACTGTAGGAAGTATGCAGATTAAGTACTAATACACTAATATTCATAACTGATACACTCGTTTATATTTAGTATAAAATATGAAAACTTGTAATTCTGTAAACTTTGTTTATTTTCAGGAAACATTTGATTCAAAATACTGAAGAAGTTTCCTGATCCTTCACTGCGGTAAAAGTACATCAGTATGGAGTCTGTGCTGCCTTCAGGGTCCGTGCTGCCTTCAGGGTCCGCGCTGCCTTCAGGGTCCGCGCTGCCTTCAGGGTCCGTGCTGCCTTCAGGGTCCGCGCTGCCCTCAGGGTCCGCGCTGCCTTCAGGGTCCGTGCTGCCTTCAGGGTCCGCGCTGCCTTCAGGGTCCGCGCTGCCTTCAGGGTCCGCGCTGCCTTCAGGGTCTGTGCTGCCTTCAGGGTCCGCGCTGCCTTCAGGGTCCCGTGAATAGCAGCTAAATTAAGCAAATTGCACGGCGCTCCTTCATCTCTTCATGCGTCCAAGTCGTGGGATTAGCGGCGTGGAGGCGGATGACCTCCCGGGTAATCCGGCGTAATGAGTCTTGTGCTGGATTGCTTAAATTAAGAGCAAACATCAGCAGCAGCCTCAATAACCTCAATAACCTCAATAACCTCAATAATGTGCATTAAGTGATTTGAGCTTAAAGCTGAAAAACAATAAATGACCAGTTTGCAGGAAGAAGCTGCAAAGCTCTTAATGCACAACAACACCTGCAGCTCTGACACACACACACACACACACACACACACACACACACACACACACACACACACACACACACACACACACACACACACACACACACACACACACACACACACGCACACACACACACACAGTGTGTTTGTCTCTCTTGTCAGGCCGGCACTGAAATGTCCAAGAACACAACTTTGTGTCAAACAAAACACTTTAGAGGCCAAAAGGAGACGAGACTGAAAGTACAAAGAAAAACTCTTTAAGAGGAAAAACACTTACAGGAAAAAAACACGAGACACACATGAGACACACACACATGAGACACACACACATGAGACACACACACATGAGACACACACACATGAGACACACACACATGAGACACACGCACACATGAGACACACACGAGACACACACACATGAGACACACACACATGAGACACACACACATGAGACACACATGAGACACACACACATGAGACACACACACATGAGACACACACACATGAGACACACATGAGACACACATGAGACACACACACATGAGACACACATGAGACACACACACATGAGACACACACACATGAGACACACATGAGACACACACACACGAGACACACACGAGACACACACACATGAGACACACACACACGAGACACACACGAGACACACACACATGAGACACACATGAGACACACACACATGAGACACACATGAGACACACACACATGAGACACACACACATGAGACACACACACATGAGACACACACGAGACACACACACATGAGACACACACACATGAGACACACATGAGACACACACACATGAGACACACACACATGAGACACACACACATGAGACACACACGAGACACACACACATGAGACACACACACATGAGACACACACACATGAGACACACATGAGACACACATGAGACACACATGAGACACACACGAGACACACACACATGAGACACACATGAGACACACATGAGACACACACACATGAGACACACATGAGACACACACACACGAGACACATACGAGACACACGAGACACACACACACGAGACACACACACATGAGACACACACGAGACACACACGAGACACATACAAGACACACACGAGACACACACGAGACACATACGAGACACACACACATGAGACACACACACATGAGACACACATGAGACACACACACATGAGACACACACACATGAGACACACATGAGACACACACACATGAGACACACATGAGACACACATGAGACACACACACATGAGACACACATGAGACACACGAGACACACACACATGAGACACACACACATGAGACACACACACATGAGACACACACACATGAGACACACATGAGACACACATGAGACACACACACACGAGACACACACACATGAGACACACACGAGACACACACACATGAGACACACACACACATGAGACACACATGAGACACACACACACGAGACACACACACATGAGACACACACGAGACACACACGAGACACACACACACGAGACACACACGAGACACATACAAGACACACGAGACACACACGAGACACATACGAGACACACACACATGAGACACACACGAGACACACACACGAGACACACACGAGACACACACACACGAGACACACACGAGACACATACAAGACACACGAGACACACACGAGACACACACGAGACACATACGAGACACATACGAGACACACACACATGAGACACACACACATGAGACACACACACATGAGACACACACGAGACACATGAGACACACACACGAGACACACGCGAGACACACACGCGAGACACACACGAGACACACACACACGAGACACACACATGAGACACACATGAGACACAAATGAGACACACACACACGAGACACACACACACGAGACACACACACATGAGACACACACGAGACACACACACATGAGACACACACACATGAGACACACACGAGACACACACACATGAGACACACACACATGAGACACACATGAGACACACACGAGACACACACACGAGACACACACGCGAGACACACACGAGACACACACGCGAGACACACACGAGACACACACACGAGACACACACGAGACACACACGCGAGACACACACGAGACACACACGCGAGACACACACGAGACACACACGCGAGACACACACGAACGCGAGACACACACGAGACACACACACGAGACACACACGAGACACACACGACACACACGAGACACACACGAGACACACACACGAGACACACACGCGCGACACAGCAAACCGGGGTGGAACAAAACACTGCCGCACAAGGCAGACGCTCGGCACCTGTACCTGTGGTGATGGGGACAGGTGGAAACACACAGGAAGTCGATCAGACTGGTGTCAGAGGGAGGAAGGCCTTCAAAATAAAACAGGAAATGACAAGCGGAGGCTCACCTGTCTTTCATTCTATTTCATCATATTTATATTGAACCTTCTAAACTCTTCCTGTCTTCAGCTCTTTCCTCTAAACGTCCTCAAACTAAAAGTGTGTGTCTGCAGCCACGAGGAATGTTTATTAAAGTTGTGTTATCATAAAACACTTGAGGTGTTGTTCATTGTCTACATGTTTCTGCTTCAGAGGAAATGAAGACGACAGAAAGACACAAAAAGGTTTCAGGATGATTCTGAGTTTAAATGAAGGAGCTGTGAAGTCCAACCAACAAACCAACAAACCAACAAACCAACAAACCAACAAACCAACAAACCAACAAACTAACAAACCAACAAACCAACAAACCAACAAACTAACAAACTGTAACACAACATGTGAACATTCAGCACATGTAGACAAACACACATCATGATAACGTCACTGTGATATAGCAGATGCACTTCATGAAGACGTCATAGAGACTTCATGAAGACGTCATAGAGACTTCTTTAAGACGTCATAAAGACTTCTTTAAGACGTCATAGAGACTTCTTTAAGACGTCATAGAGACTTCTTTAAGACGTCATAGAGACTTCTTTAAGACGTCATAGAGACTTCTTTAAGACGTCATAGAGACTTCTTTAAGACGTCATAGAGACTTCTTTAAGACGTCATAGAGACTTCTTTAAGACGTCATAGAGACTTCTTTAAGACGTCATAGAGACTTCTTTAAGACGTCATAAAGACTTCTTTAAGACGTCATAGAGACTTCATGAAGACGTCATAGAGACTTCTTTAAGACGTCATAGAGACTTCTTTAAGACGTCATAGAGACGTCATAGAGACTTCTTTAAGACGTCATAGAGACTTCTTTAAGACGTCATAGAGACTTCTTTAAGACGTCATAGAGACTTCTTTAAGACGTCATAGAGACTTCTTTAAGACGTCATAGAGACTTCTTTAAGACGTCATAGAGACTTCTTTAAGACGTCATAAAGACTTCTTTAAGACGTCATAGAGACTTCATGAAGACGTCATAGAGACTTCTTTAAGACGTCATAGAGACTTCTTTAAGACGTCATAGAGACTTCTTTAAGACGTCATAGAGACTTCTTTAAGACGTCATAGAGACTTCTTTAAGACGTCATAGAGACTTCTTTAAGACGTCATAAAGACTTCTTTAAGACGTCATAGAGACTTCTTTAAGACGTCATAGAGACTTCTTTAAGACGTCATAGAGACTTCTTTAAGACGTCATAGAGACGTCATAGAGACTTCTTTAAGACGTCATAGAGACTTCTTTAAGACGTCATAGAGACTTCTTTAAGACGTCATAGAGACTTCTTTAAGACGTCATAAAGACTTCTTTAAGACGTCATAAAGACTTCTTTAAGACGTCATAGAGACGTCATAGAGACTTCTTTAAGACGTCATAGAGACTTCTTTAAGACGTCATAGAGACTTCTTTAAGACGTCATAGAGACGTCATAGAGACTTCTTTAAGACGTCATAGAGACTTCTTTAAGACGTCATAGAGACTTCTTTAAGACGTCATAGAGACGTCATAGAGACTTCTTTAAGACGTCATAGAGACTTCTTTAAGACGTCATAGAGACTTCTTTAAGACGTCATAGAGACTTCTTTAAGACGTCATAGAGACGTCATAAAGACTTCTTTAAGACGTCATAGAGACTTCTTTAAGACGTCATAGAGACGTCATAGAGACTTCTTTAAGACGTCATAGAGACTTCTTTAAGACGTCATAGAGACTTCTTTAAGACGTCATAGAGACTTCTTTAAGACGTCATAGAGACGTCATAGAGACTTCTTTAAGACGTCATAAAGACTTCTTTAAGACGTCATAAAGACTTCTTTAAGACGTCATAGAGACGTCATAGAGACTTCATGAAGACGTCATAGAGACGTCATAGAGACTTCTTTAAGACGTCATAGAGACGTCATAGAGACGTCATAAAGACTTCTTTAAGACGTCATAGAGACTTCTTTAAGACGTCATAGAGACTTCTTTAAGACGTCATAGAGACTTCTTTAAGACGTCATAGAGACTTCTTTAAGACGTCATAGAGACTTCTTTAAGACGTCATAGAGACTTCTTTAAGACGTCATAGAGACGTCATAAAGACTTCTTTAAGACGTCATAGAGACTTCTTTAAGACGTCATAGAGACTTCTTTAAGACGTCATAGAGACTTCTTTAAGACGTCATAGAGACTTCTTTAAGACGTCATAGAGACTTCTTTAAGACGTCATAGAGACGTCATAGAGACTTCTTTAAGACGTCATAGAGACTTCTTTAAGACGTCATAGAGACTTCTTTAAGACGTCATAGAGACTTCTTTAAGACGTCATAGAGACTTCTTTAAGACGTCATAGAGACGTCATAAAGTTGACAGGTTGTCCCAGAATCCTTTGTGGAACTCGACCTTTATTAAAAGTTGAGCTTTGATTTGATTACGTTTGTGACGAAGCTTTGCAGAAACAATCGTGGGCCGATATTAAAGGCTGTAAAACAATATGTAATCTAACAATATAATCTGACTGCGTATTAATCTGTCATCAAACATCCTGTCTGAATATGTTCTGCAGAGAAATGATTAAACTCCGAGGATTTGATTCTTCTCAAGCTGCAATCTGTAATAAACAATATGAAATACTGCAATAATACATCAAATGATTCACTTTTAATATGCAATATCTAGTAATATACACATACATATATACATATATATATACATATATAAATATATATATGTATATATATATATATATATATATATATATATATATATATATATAAATATATATGTTCTGTGTAATGTACGCTCTATCAGTAATCAAGAACGTACACATGGAAGCATCATTGTCATATGATTTATTTATGTATAATTAAAATAATAATAATTCTAGAGCAGAACACCTCCACGCGTTCTAGAGCAGAACACCTCCACACGTTCTAGAGCAGAACACCTCCACGTGTTCTAGAGCAGAACACCTCCACGTGTTCTAGAGCAGAACACCTCCACATGTTCTAGAGCAGAACACCTCCACATGTTCTGGAGCAGAACACCTCAATACGTTCTAGAGCAGAACACCTCCACATGTTCTAGAGCAGAACACCTCCACATGTTCTGGAGCAGAACACCTCCATGTGTTCTAGAGCAGAACACCTCCACATGTTCTAGAGCAGAACACCTCCACGTGTTCTAGAGCAGAACACCTCCACATGTTCTAGAGCAGAACACCTCCACATGTTCTAGAGCAGAACACCTCCACATGTTCTAGAGCAGAACACCTCCACGTGTTCTAGAGCAGAACACCTCCACGTGTTCTAGAGCAGAACACCTCCACATGTTCTAGAGCAGAACACCTCCACATGTTCTGGAGCAGAACACCTCAATACGTTCTAGAGCAGAACACCTCCACATGTTCTAGAGCAGAACACCTCCACATGTTCTGGAGCAGAACACCTCCATGTGTTCTAGAGCAGAACACCTCCACATGTTCTAGAGCAGAACACCTCCACATGTTCTAGAGCAGAACACCTCCACACGTTCTAGAGCAGAACACCTCCACACGTTCTAGAGCAGAACACCTCCACACGTTCTAGAGCAGAACACCTCCACACGTTCTAGAGCGGAACAGATCCGGCTCCCATTGAGCTCTGCCCCGCTGCTCCACTGACCAATCACACGTCCACGCCACCTCTCAGGCGCTGCACATAAAGAACACGCCCACATGTCACTCTAAAGCTCCGATTGGTTGAAGTCCATGACATCACCACAACGTCCACTCCCCGTGTCCTTTAACCTGCAAAGGGTTAAACTGCTCTGCTCCCATAGAGACACAGGAGGAGGAATCTGATTGGATGAAAGTCTCTGTGACGTCAGAAAATAAGATAATAGGGGTAAATAATTATAATACATGTAGTATAGTTGTAAAAAACAATGAAACTATAAAATAGCTCTAACTATGTGATCATGTTTAGGAGGTGTTCTTAGTGCTGCACTATGTATTGAAGGCTTAGCACCATTATATATATATATATATATATATATATATATATATATATATATATATATATATATATATATACATACATATATATATATATATATATATACATACATACATACACACAGACACATATCAGTGGTGCTTAGTGCTGCTCTATGCATTGTTGTCTCTTATGAGCTTATTGCTCAACATCTGGCTGATGGTAAACATGTAACATCTGCATGAACAACAGAACATTGTCATGAGTTTAAATCTCTTCGCTCGGCACGAGGAGCTTATGAGAAGACTGGAGCTGATAACATGTTTGATGCTGTCAGTTATGCTAACCCACTGATTCCTGTTTCCTACTTCCTGTTTCCTACTTCCTGTTTCCTACTTCCTGTTTCCTGATGTTTTCATCCATCACATTTAACAAGTCGCTTCTGTCTGTGATTCAACTAAAAAAACTAAACGTGAAACAGCTCAACTGCTGGTAAACTAATCCAATCTACTGCTGCTCTACTGCTGCTCTATTGGTGCTCTACTGCTGCTCTGTTGGTGCTCTACTGCTGCTCTGTTGGTGCTCTACTGCTGCTCTATTGGTGCTCTATTGCTCCTCTACTGTTGCTCTATTAGTGCTCTACTGCTGTTCTACTGCTGCTCTATTGGTGCTCTACTGCTGTTCTACTACTGCTTTGCTGCTGCTCTATTGGTGCTCTACTGCTGTTCTACTACTGCTTTGCTGCTGCTCTATTGGTGCTCTACAGCTGCTGTACTGGTGTTCTACTGCTGTTCGACAGCTGCTCTACAGCTGCTCTATTGGTTATCTACAGCTGCTCCACTGGTGTTCTACTGCTGCTCTACTGCTGCTCTACTGGTGTTCTACTGCTGTTCTACAGCTGCTCTACTGCTGCTCTACTGCTGTTCGACAGCTGCTCTACAGCTGCTCCACTGGTGTTCTACTGCTCTTCTACTGCTGCTCTACTGGTGTTCTACTGCTGCTCTACTGCTGCTCTTTGCTTCATGAGCAGCTCGCTGCTTCCTGCTCGGTGCTGAGGGTTAAACCATTAGTTTCATTACATAACGCCGGAGCAGCAAATATAATAATATTAATGGGATAATTTAATGCAATTTTCTTTATTTGATGCACTGTGACTCTGGCGGCTAATCTGGAGGCATTGTTTAGAATAGATTGAAAAATGAAAGACAAGCTAATCCTTCAGCGAGGTCAGCGGACCCCACGAGAGACTATTACTTTATTACA
>NW_027176213.1:342495-349074 GCF_023055335.1 Clinocottus analis | reverse complement strand
AGAATGTGTAGAATACCGTCAGAATGTGTAGAATACCGTCAGAATGTGTGTAGAATACCATCAGAATGTGTGTAGAATACCATCAGAATGTGTGTAGAATACCATCATAATGTGTGTAGAATACCATCAGAATGTGTAGAATACCATCAGAATGTGTGTAGAATACCATCAGAATGTGTGTAGAATACCATCAGAATGTGTAGAATACCATCAGAATGTGTAGAATACCATTAGCATGTGTGTAGAATACCATCAGAATGTGTAGAATACCATCAGAATGTGTAGAATACCGTCAGAATGTGTGTAGAATACCATCAGCATGTGTAGAATACCATCAGCATGTGTGTAGAATACCATCAGCATGTGTGTAGAATACCATCAGAATGTGTGTAGAATACCATCAGAATGTGTAGAATACCATCAGAATGTGTAGAATACCATCAGAAGGTGTGTAGAATACCATCAGAAGGTGTAGAATACCATCAGAATGTGTGTAGAATACCATCAGAATGTGTGTAGAATACCATCAGAATGTGTAGAATACCATCAGAATGTGTAGAATACCATCAGCATGTGTGTAGAATACCATCAGAATGTGTGTAGAATACCATCAGAATGTGTGTAGAATACCATCAGAATGTGTAGAATACCATCAGAATGTGTAGAATACCATCAGAATGTGTAGAATACCATCAGAATGTGTAGAATACCATCAGAATGTGTGTAGAATACCATCAGCATGTGTGTAGAATACCATCAGAATGTGTGTAGAATACCATCAGAATGTGTGTAGAATACCATCAGAATGTGTAGAATACCATCAGAATGTGTAGAATACCATCAGCATGTGTGTAGAATACCATCAGAATGTGTGTAGAATACCATCAGAATGTGTGTAGAATACCATCAGAATGTGTGTAGAATACCATCAGAATGTGTGTATGTAATAATCCACTGTAGATACATCCTGACAGCTTTTATTCATGTGAGTTTCAGCGGGTTCCTCTTCATTCAACGTCCTCGCAGCTGTAGACGAGCCAGGCTAGCAGTTTCCCTCTGTTTCCATTCTTTATGCTAAGCTAACCAGCGGCTACTGTGCAGACAACAGAGAACTGCTCCTCTCAGAGTCTCTGACATAAGCACTGAACCATATGACAGTATTACTACTACGATATGAACGACGTCCGCATCATGTCATGTCTCAAAGTCCTCATGGACCTGATGGACAGAGGACATGTTTAATGTCATGCTAAACCCGCTGTGCTTCCTTCTGTGTCCAGGTGAGGGCGCTGTTCACCGAGTCTCCCTTCCTGTCCAGGGACGACAGCGTGTCCATCATGGACGGCACCGACGAAGGTACGAAGTCTCTAGAAAAGCTAGAATGTGTGTTTATGTCATAGCGGCGTTCTTGTTTATCTGCAGGTTACAAAATCACTGCAGCATCGCCATGGCAATATTGTAGAAATACACAAAGAAATCTTTTACTCTACGAACTATTATCATTGCAACCGTGTCGGGATTTTCTGTGGTTGTACAAGTCATGGTTTCATAACATCTATGGAGCCCTGATTCCTGAGTGTGAGATTATAACATGTCACGTGACCGGTAATTATTCACAAAGTTTAACCTTCAGTGTGAAAAAAACCTTTTTCTGCAGATCATCATCGGCCGAGATCGCATCATGATAATATTGTGACTTAGATATTGTGATAATATCGTAGCATGATAATATCGTATCGTGATATTACTGTATCGCGATAATATATCATGCTCATATCCTAGCGTGATAATATCATATTGTGATAATATCGTATCATGATAATATCATATTGTGATAATATCGTATCATGATAATATCATATTGTGATAATATTGTATCATGATAATATATTGTGATAATATCATATTGTGATAATATCGTATCATGATAATATCATATTGTGATAATATTGTATCATGATAATATATTGTGATAATATCATATTGTCATAATATTGTATCATGATAATATCATATTGTGATAATATCATATTGTGATAATATCATATTGTGATAATATTGTATTGTGATAATATCATATTGTAATAATATCATATTGTGATAATATCATATTGTGATATCATATTGTGATAATATCATATTGTGATAATATCATATTGTGATAATATCATATTGTGATAATATCGTATCATAATAATATCATATTGTGATAATATCGTATCATGATAATATATTGTGATAATATCATATTGTCATAATATTGTATCATGATAATATCATATTGTGATAATATCGTATTGTGATAATATCATATTGTGATAATATCATATCGTGGTAATATTCTATTGTGATAATATCGTATTGTGATAATATCATATTGTGATAATATATCGTGGTAATATTCTATTGTGATAATATCGTATCGTGGTAATATCTCATGAAATTGGCTGACGTTGCAACGTTGCTGCTTTCATCAAAACATTTCAACATTTCAACATTTCAACGCTGTGTCTGGAGGAACACACGTCCTGAGTGTGTTGAGGACTCTGAAAGAGACGTGAGAGACTGTCTGGTGACCAAAGAAACCTGAAGGGACAGGAACACCAACCAGCACCAGGTGTAAGGGAGGTGGGTCCTGGAGGCATTGTGGTTCCACTCCAGATCCTTCAGAGGAACCGGTTAGAGGTCAAAGGTCAAACTAATGAGCTAATTCTGACAGTTCCACATGTTGACATGTTGGGCCCTCAAGGAGATCTTCAGGAGGTTCACCCCCCACGAGCTCTCATCCCAACATGATCCCCATCACTTCAGTAGATTACAGAGACCTCATCTCTTTAATCCCTGAAGCAGCTCACATGGTTCTCCTCCTCGGAGAACCCGCTCTGATTTCCCCAACGAACACCGCCAACATGGAGGATTAAACAATATGGAGGATTATAACGGACATGAAGCCGGAGACCAAACACACTGATTACCTTCAAGCTGAGGCAGAACCCTGAGGAACACGTTCTGCTGTCAGTACGCTACAGGCAGAGGGAACCCTGAGGAACACGTTCTGCTGTCAGTACGCTACAGGCAGAGGGAACCCTGAGGAACACGTTCTGCTGTCAGTACGCTACAGGCAGAGGCAGAACCCTGAGGAACACGTTCTGCTGTCAGTACGCTACAGGCAGAGGGAACCCTGAGGAACACGTTCTGCTGTCAGTACGCTACAGGCAGAGGCAGAACCCTGAGGAACACGTTCTGCTGTCAGTACGCTACAGGCAGAGGGAACCCTGAGGAACACGTTCTGCTGTCAGTACGCTACAGGCAGAGGCAGAACCCTGAGGAACACGTTCTGCTGTCAGTACGCTACAGGCAGAGGGAACCCTGAGGAACACGTTCTGCTGTCAGTACGCTACAGGCAGAGGGAACCCTGAGGAACACGTTCTGCTGTCAGTACGCTACAGGCAGAGGGAACCCTGAGGAACACGTTCTGCTGTCAGTACGCTACAGGCAGAGGCAGAACCCTGAGGAACACGTTCTGCTGTCAGTACGCTACAGGCAGAGGGAACCCTGAGGAACACGTTCTGCTGTCAGTACGCTACAGGCAGAGGGAACCCTGAGGAACACGTTCTGCTGTCAGTACGCTACAGGCAGAGGCAGAACCCTGAGGAACACGTTCTGCTGTCAGTACGCTACAGGCAGAGGCAGAACCCTGAGGAACACGTTCTATGAGAAGAGGAGAGGCTGGAAACATGTAAATAGTGTATGTGTATGTGTGTGTGTGTGTGTATATATTATTTATATATATATATATATATATATATATATATATATATATATATATATATATATATATATATATATATATATATAACCAAAACAACCAGGGCAACTTCATCATTATTATTATTATTAATATTATTATTAATATTATTACGCTATTGAACCTCTCAGCTGCCAGATGTTGTGTGCTGCTGTAATACTGCAGTAGTTGTGTATATATTGATGTATTTCCATGTAGGACCCACATGCAGTGTTTTAACCGCTCTCTCTAATCCAATCCTTCATAAAGTAGTTCATACAAGCAATTATGTGGTGGGATAATGTCCTGTTAATCTTGGGGTTATTATCTCCGCTCGGTCCTGAGGCCGACATGTTTTCTCCGTCTCTGCTGGATCAGCTCGTTATCTCCATAAATGTCTTTCATGGTGAATTAACTTCTGCTAATGGACGCTCCTCTCAGCGGCTGAGATTACGGCCTCCTGCAGACTTATTGCTGAGTGCCGGTGTTCTAAAGCTCCGGCCGCGGCCGCGCCGCTTGTTTTGTTTGGAAATAGCTTCTTAGAGGTTGAGTGAAAGCTGCAGGATGCCGGCAGCGTCACGCAGGTCAGAGGTCGCTGGTGAAAGGCTCTAATGCCAGCTGAGTGACACTAATGTTGTCTTTGAGTTGACCTGAATAACAGAGCGCTCACTTTAGCCGCATGCTGCTATTAACAACTAGTGCTATTAGCCGCATGCTGCTATTAACAACTAGTGCTATTAGCCGCATGCTGCTATTAACAACTAGTGCTATTAGCTGCATGCTGCTATTAACAACTAGTGCTATTAGCCGCATGCTGCTATTAACAACTAGTGCTATTAGCCAAATGCTGCTATTAACAACTAGTGCTATTAGCTGCATGCTGCTATTAACAACTAGTGCTATTAGCCGCATGCTGCTATTAACAACTAGTGCTATTAGCCGCATGCTGCTATTAACAACTAGTGCTATTAGCCGCATGCTGCTATTAACAACTAGTGCTATGAGCTGCATGTTGCTATTAACAACTAGTGCTATTAGCCGCATGCTGCTATTAACAACTAGTGCTATTAGCCGCATGCTGCTATTAACAACTAGTGCTATTAGCTGCATGCTGCTATTAACAACTAGTGCTATTAGCCGCATGCTGCTATTAACAACTAGTGCTATTAGCCACATGCTGCTATTAACAACTAGTGCTATGAGCTGCATGCTGCTATTAACAACTAGTGCTATTAGCCGCATGCTGCTATTAACAACTAGTGCTATTAGCCGCATGCTGCTATTAACAACTAGTGCTATTAGCCGCATGCTGCTATTAACAACTAGTGCTATTAGCCGCATGCTGCTATTAACAACTAGTGCTATTAGCCGCATGCTGCTATTAACAACTAGTGCTATTAGCCGCATGCTGCTATTAACAACTAGTGCTATTAGCTGCATGCTGCTATTAACAACTAGTGCTATTAGCCGCATGCTGCTATTAACAACTAGTGCTATTAGCCAAATGCTGCTATTAACAACTAGTGCTATTAGCTGCATGCTGCTATTAACAACTAGTGCTATTAGCCGCATGCTGCTATTAACAACTAGTGCTATTAGCCGCATGCTGCTATTAACAACTAGTGCTATTAGCCGCATGCTGCTATTAACAACTAGTGCTATGAGCTGCATGTTGCTATTAACAACTAGTGCTATTAGC
Organism: Clinocottus analis; assembly: GCF_023055335.1. Taxonomy (NCBI): domain Eukaryota; kingdom Metazoa; phylum Chordata; class Actinopteri; order Perciformes; family Cottidae; genus Clinocottus; species Clinocottus analis. The sequence continues at coordinate 343,588 of NW_027176213.1, read as the reverse complement.
CGCATGCTGCTATTAACAACTAGTGCTATTAGCCGCATGCTGCTATTAACAACTAGTGCTATTAGCTGCATGCTGCTATTAACAACTAGTGCTATTAGCCGCATGCTGCTATTAACAACTAGTGCTATTAGCCACATGCTGCTATTAACAACTAGTGCTATGAGCTGCATGCTGCTATTAACAACTAGTGCTATTAGCCGCATGCTGCTATTAACAACTAGTGCTATTAGCCGCATGCTGCTATTAACAACTAGTGCTATTAGCCGCATGCTGCTATTAACAACTAGTGCTATTAGCCGCATGCTGCTATTAACAACTAGTGCTATTAGCCGCATGCTGCTATTAACAACTAGTGCTATTAGCCGCATGCTGCTATTAACAACTAGTGCTATTAGCCGCATGCTGCTATTAACAACTAGTGCTATGAGCTGCATGTTGCTATTAACAACTAGTGCTATTAGCCGCATGCTGCTATTAACAACTAGTGCTATTAGCCGCATGCTGCTATTAACAACTAGTGCTATGAGCTGCATGTTGCTATTAACAACTAGTGCTATTAGCCGCATGCTGCTATTAACAACTAGTGCTATTAGCCGCATGCTGCTATTAACAACTAGTGCTATGAGCTGCATGTTGCTATTAACAACTAGTGCTATGAGCTGCATGTTGCTATTAACAACTAGTGCTATTAGCCGCATGCTGCTATTAACAACTAGTGCTATGAGCTGCATGTTGCTATTAACAACTAGTGCTATTAGCCGCATGTTGCTATTAACAACTAGTGCTATGAGGTGCATGTTGCTATTAACAACTAGTGCTATTAGCCGCATGTTGCTATTAACAACTAGTGCTATTAGCCGCATGCTGCTATTAACAACTAGTGCTATTAGCCGCATGCTGCTATTAACAACTAGTGCTATTAGCCGCATGCTGCTATTAACAACTAGTGCTATTAGCCGCATGCTGCTATTAACAACTAGTGCTATTAGCTGCATGCTGCTATTAACAACTAGCGCTATTAGCTCATGGTGCTTCATCTTGTACTACTACGATTAATAATCATTACTAGTACTACTATTAATAACTAGTATTA
>NW_027176213.1:332495-337495 GCF_023055335.1 Clinocottus analis | reverse complement strand
AGCAGCAGGAACTGACCCAGAACCACATAGGCCTGAGGACACAGGAAATACACTGGAAATACACTGGAAAACACTGGAAATACACTGGATTGGTAACCGGCCGTCATGGTGTGAGATCACTGCGTCCTGCAGGCGGCGCTGTGGTTCAAAGTGTACTTTGGTGTGTACCATGTGTACTAATACACGGTACCTTGTCAAAGCCCTGCTGCCTCAGCTTCTCCCCCAGAGTCTCCCCGATGCCCGACAGAACCGTCACCGGCTTCTCGCCCATCGGCTCGCTCACGAAGTCCCTGTGCTTCTGAGTGGTGGAGGACATGCTGCAGAGTACACACAGTACACACACAGTACACACACAGTACACACACACAGTACACAAGATGTACCTCTGAGGGGTAGGACAGTAAAATGTACTACATGTGCTTCTGAGAGGTAATACAGTAAAAAGTACTACATGTGCTTCTGAGAGGTAGTGGAGGAGAAGACAGAAGTACTCAAGTAAAGTACCTCAGACTTGGAGTACTTTAGTAAATGCTCTTCATTACATCCGTCACGTGACGTCACCGCCAGCTGACTGATCGACTTCAAAATAAAACTAGCAAAATGACTTCATAATACAATAAAAAAAGCAGCTGCAACCAGAGGAACCAGAGGAACCCGTAGAACCAGCCCTCAGGCTCCTGTTGGTCCAGAAGCGGGTCTACCTGCTGAAGGACCACGTGCTGCAGGACTCGGCTGGTTCCGACTCTCCGGACTGTTTAAACTGCGGCTCAGACCCATGACGTCACGTGGGACTCACCTGAAGCGGCTCACCTGACTCCCGGTAACACCTCGACCTGCACGAGGAACCGCGCTGGGAAAACTTCTCTCTGTTTGGAGACGTTTTGTATTCGGAAACCCAGAAATACGAGACGCATCGGCCCGACGCTGCGAGATGACGTCAGGACAAAGATGTCAAAGATGAGTTGCGCACAGAGGAGTCACTCGGTGGAATAAAAGAAAACCCGCCGTCACTTTGCTGTTAAAGATAAGATAAAATAAAATAAAAACAATTATAACAGTTCACGTGTGTGTGCGTGCGTGTGTGTGTGTGTGTGTGTGTGTGCGTGCGTGCGTGCGTGTGTGTGTGTGTGTTGGTTCCAGTCCCTTCCTGCGCGTGAAGAACATTAAACCATCAAATGGAGTTCCTGCTTTTGCAGCAGCTGCTTCACTTCTTCTATTCACGTATTGTTGATTCTCTAACCCGTATTTTTCTTATTCTATTCTCACTTTAGTTTTATATATTCCTTATTATTTGACCTTAACTGTATTTATGTATCGTGCCGCTGGTAGAACAACCGGAGGTTCTGCTGGGATGAATAAAGGAAAAATATTGATAAATAGACACCAACACAAACTGATCATTTCCGGCTGCCATCTCTTAGTGTTTAAAAATAATAATACAAACGTTCACAAACTGGAACTGACGTTGGTTTTGAAAAAGTGGAAGAAGCAGCATCAGAGTGAGACCTCCTGCCTGCGCTTCAACTATCACAGGAGTGTTCTGGGTAATGAAGTCCATTCAGAATGAGTCAGCGTGACTAAAGGTTCTATAAACTTTGGTTGCTGTCACGTGTCGGTTGATGACGTACTTATACTAGTTGTAGTGGATCACTCTGCTGGGTGCGGGAGAAGATCCTGTTTCTCACGCGCTGCTTCGGTTGTAAAAGGAGTCCAGCCGTTGTTATATCTCGGTATTATTGCACATTTATTATGACTGACGGCAGTTACATGTTGTTATTTAACTTCCTGAGCTGTTTCGCGATGTACTTGGTCCAGCGGTATAAACCGTTTGATCTCGTCACCCATGCGTCATCAATCCCTCTTGCTCGTACCGGTGCCCCGTATTTAAACTATCACAATAAAACACACATTACCACAATAAAATACACACCCGTGACTAATGGCTCCTACACTAGTTATACTAGTACAAGTACTCCTCTCCAGTCGCAGTCACACTCATTCAACATCAGAGCGTTCTGCCGTCTCTGCTTGAAAATTACACAAATAATTAAGCAAAGGTTAAAATATTATATTCTGTGACTTTCGTCACAATTTTAAGACAAACAATAATGCTAATACTCATTAGCATTTCCTAGCTTCATCTTCAATGTGTCTCTTCAGCTGAAAAACTGAATCACTCCATCAGCTGTTCATCACCACAACGTCCACTCCCCGTGTCCTTTAACCTGCAAAGGGTTAAACTGCTCTGCTCCCATAGAGACACAGGAGGAGCAATTTGATTGGATGAAAGTCTCTTAAAGGCTGAAGCAGAGCAGCAGAGGAAGAGCTGAGACACGATGACATCACTACGACACGATGACATCACTATGACATCACTATGACACATGGAGTGTGTTATGATTATTAAATATCTATAACTTAGTGACTGTGTTGAGGCAGGGAAGACTTACAGGCCCTGACGGCCAAACAAGTTTACTTTTAATTTTTAATAAGTATGACAGTTTTTTTAGTATTTGAAATAATCTTTTTTTTTCATAATTATTAAGACTCACTTATTTATTAAATCTAAAACTATGGACCTATAGGACCCATATATGGGTCTTTTTCACTTGTTCCCTGTGTTTCAGTGGTCATATTAACCTCAAATGAGTTTTAATACTTGTGTTATTTCATATATTTTATAAATGAAATTAAAAAATATATGTATTTAAAAAAATAATTATAAAACATCCAGAATGATTCTGAGCAATATTTGCCAAAAATCCGTCCTTTAGCGGTCCCCAAGGTTTTTCAGCTCTATGGTTCAGAGCCTTAACAACATCACACAAACTCATAACACACCTTATGGAAAGGTTATGACCTGAGGGATCAGAGTCTGCAACAAAAAGCTGCAAAGCAAAGCTTTAGCATGTTGGGATGTTTTAGTAAAAGAACCGTGTTGTTTGTTCATAAATAGAAAGGTTACTTCTTCTAAGTGAAAACTTTGTTGGATGTTTGCAGCTTTAACTCTTCAGGAGCTTCTGCTGGTGCTCTACGACCGGAGCAGAGAAGGCCAAGTCATCTTTTATCCGTTGATGATGTCATCTTTCATTTTAGCCAAAACACAAAACCAGTTTCATAAAACAACAAATCTTTAATTCATAATTCAAGTCATAACAGGCCTTAAAACCGAGAGGACGATGATTACGACAAACCAGATGATGGAAAGAGTCAAAAGTAAAATTAAACTCAACGTGTGTTAAAGAATCAAGAGGATCCTCCTCCTGCTGCTGCTCCTCCTCCTCCTCTTCTTCTTCTTCCTCCTCCTGCTGCTGCTCCTCCTCCTCCTCTTCTTCTTCTTCCTCCTCCTGCGCCTCTTCTTCCTCCTGCTGCTCCTCTTCTTCCTCCTGCTGCTCCTCTTCTTCCTCCTGCTGCTGCTGCTCTTCTTCTTCCTCCTCCTCCTGCTGCTGCTCCTCTTCTTCCTCCTTCTGCTCCTCTTCTTCCTCCTGCTGCTGCTGCTCTTCTTCTTCCTCCTCCTCCTGCTGCTGCTCCTCTTCTTCCTCCTTCTGCTCCTCTTCCTCCTCCTCCTGCTGCTGCTCCTCTTCTTCCTCCTGCTGCTCCTCTTCTTCCTCCTGCTGCTGCTGCTCTTCTTCTTCCTCCTCCTCCTGCTGCTGCTCCTCTTCTTCCTCCTTCTCGGTTCAGGTGGGGTCGTCCGTCTGCTGCCGAGTGAAGAAATCACTGCGACGACAAACGATGCAAAGATCTGTAAACATCTTCACTCTCATGCAGAGAACCTGAAGGTTCTCCGTGGTTTGGTCCCAATAAAAGAACCTCTTGGCTGAAGGGTTTTCTGTTACGGTCCGTCCACCTGACAGGAAGTACCTGCGCTGACAGGAAGTACCTGCGCTGACAGGAAGTACCTGCGCTGACAGGAAGTACCTGCGCTGACAGGAAGTACCTGAGCTGACAGGAAGTACCTGATCTGACAGGAAGTACCTGAGCTGACAGGAAGTACCTGATCAGACAGGATCTGACAGGAAGTACCTGCGCTGACAGGAAGTACCTGCGCTGACAGGAAGTACCTGCGCTGACAGGAAGTACCTGAGCTGACAGGGAGTACTTGATCTGACAGGAAGTACTTGATCTGACAGGAAGTACCTGAGCTGACAGGAAGTACCTGAGCTGACAGGAAGTACCTGAGCTGACAGGAAGTACCTGAGCTGACAGGAAGTACTTGATCTGACAGGAAGTACTTGATCTGACAGGAAGTACCTGATCTGACAGGAAGTACCTGATCTGACAGGAAGTACCTGATCTGACAGGAAGTACCTGAGCTGACAGGAAGTACCTAATCTGACAGGAAGTACCTGATCTGACAGGAAGTACCTGAGCTGACAGGAAGTACCTGATCTGACAGGAAGTACCTGAGCTGACAGGAAGTACCTGAGCTGACAGGAAGTACCTGAGCTGACAGGAAGTACTTGATCTGACAGGAAGTACCTGATCTGACAGGAAGTACCTGAGCTGACAGGAAGTACCTGAGCTGACAGGAAGTACCTGATCTGACAGGAAGTACCTGAGCTGACAGGAAGTACCTGATCTGACAGGAAGTACCTGATCTGACAGGAAGTACCTGATCTGACAGGAAGTACCTGAGGATGTTGGGCAGCTCGGGGCTCCTGTAGATGAACTTGTGCTTGTAGGCCAAAGCCGAGGAGAAGGAAACAAACTGCACCTTGTGGCCGCTGAGGCTCTGAGACCGAGACGCCTCGCTGTAGAGCTGCAGGAGGAAGCACAGGAGGAAACAAGGAAGCACAGCGTCACAAGGAGGAAGCACAGCGTCACATCCTTCTGACCGAGCTTACCTTTTTCCCCAGGTGGAAAGGAACCACGCTGTCGTCCTCAGCGTGGAGGATCAAGACGGGGCAGGAGATGTGGTTCACACTGAGGAGAGGTGAGATATACATGTAAACATATTCATAGAACCAAGGAAGGAAACCAGAGGGAAGGAAACCAGAAGG
>NW_027176213.1:314995-327495 GCF_023055335.1 Clinocottus analis | reverse complement strand
ATACCTGTGATATTGGTTATGACCTCGTTGCAGTAACGAGGCGAAGGCTGAAGGTCGAGCTGAACTCATTCCCTCCATCAAACTACGTCACTGCTGCTTGTTGAGGAACCAACGCTGCCTCACCGCCTACCTGTGAGACACACACTCACACACACACCTGTCACTCACACTCACACACACACCTGCCACTCACACACACACCTGCCACTCACACACACACCTGTCACTCACCTGTAACACACACTCACCTGTAAAACACACCAGTAACACACATACACACACATGTAACACACACCAATAACACACACCAGTAACACACACACATGTAACACACACCAGTAACACACACACACCAGTAACACACACACACCAGTAACACACACACACCTGTAACACACACAAATCTGTAGCTCACCTGTAACACTCACCTGTCACTCACCTGTCACTCACCTGTAACACTCACCTGTAACACTCACCTGTAACACTCACCTGTATCACTCACCTGTATCACTCACCCGTATCACTCACCCGTAACACTGTATCACTCACCTGTAACACTGTATCACTCACCTGTAACACTCACCTGTAACACTCACCCGTATCACTCACCTGTAACACTCACCTGTCACTCACCTGTAACACTCACCTGTCACTCACCTGTAACACTCACCTGTAACACTCACCTGTAACACTCACCTGTCACTCACCTGTAACACTCACCTGTAACACTCACCTGTAACACTCACCCGTATCACTCACCCGTATCACTCACCCGTATCACTCACCTGTATCACTCACCTGTAACACTGTAACACTCACCTGTAACACTCACCTGTCACTCACCTGTCACTCACCTGTGGTCCCTGACAGCTACGACCGGCTGCTGCGGATGCGCGCTTTGCGTTGGGAGTACGGCAGCGTTTTGCCGGCTAACGTGCGTTTCCACATGTGTGCTGAGGAGGTGAGTGTGACATCACTTCCTGTTATTGATCTTGGGCGTCGACCGGTCGTGACACGTGGGTTCACCTGCGCAGGTGCAGTGGTTCAGCCAGTACAAGAAGTCTCTGGCCTCCTTCATGCGGTGTCTGGGGGCCGAGGGACTGGACCTCACGCAGGACATGAAGCCTCCCAAGAGCCTCTACATCCAGGTGAGGCTCGTTGCATGCTGGGAAATGAAGTTTGTCTTTCTATGTATTAGAGTTTTAAATTGTTTGTTTAAATAAAGTTTTTTTTATTCTTAAATAATGTTTTTACAATTTAATGTTTAAACACAATAATCTGTTTTCTCACTCACAATATTATGATTAAAAGGAAGCCAACAAAAAGCTGAATATTATCTCTAATGCGTCCTGCTCTTCTGTAAATAGTCGTGTGTACACGAGTACTTGTACACGCAGTATGTACTGCGTGTACAAGTACCTGCAGATCACATGACGCTGACGTCGGGTGTTTTGCAGGTGAGGTGTTTAAAGGACCACGGAGAGTTCGAGATCGACGATGGAACGGTGATCCTGCTGAAGAAGAACAGCCAGGTAGAATTATTATTATTATTATTATTATTATTGTTATTATTATTATTATTATTATTAAGTTCTAAACCTCAAACATAAAGACAACTTTAATACTCTAGGAAAGATAACGGCCGTGTCTACTACTGCGCACTGCGCACTAAGCACTGAAAAGTCAGTGCCACACTGACAAAACCAGCAGGATTCAGTGCACTGAAAGTACCGGATGACGCACTGCAAACGGTCAAAACATGTCGTGTAGAGCGATGGACACTACTCGCACTGAACGGACGCCATCTTGGCTACGTGGCGGAAGAGGAGGAGCCCTTTCGCTAGCTTTTGATTAATTTATTTATATCCTCCTGCCGCGATTGTGGAGGTGTTGCAGTTTCCACATAGGATGGAGAAAGAGGAACACAAGGGACTAGAAGAGGGAAAGAAGTGCGTTCATTTTCTCAGTTTTAGTTTCGCGAGCAGATTTGCGTCCGTCACTTCCGCCAAGTGGTTAACGTGAGTGTTTCATTTGATACAGCGCTGATCAGTGACACAGAGCACTGCAGATGTTACTGCTCTGTGTTATAGTACACTGTATTACAGTGTACTTCCTAAAGTGTTCGGTAGTAGACACGGCCAACGTGTCAACAGGAAGTAGTCCCCCCCCCCCCCCCCGAGGGGGGGGGCGGGGAGGGACCACCTCCTGTTGACACATGAGGTGGTCCCTCCCCGCCCCCCCCCTCGCCACCTCATGTGTCAACAGGAAGTAGTCCCTCCCTCCCCCCAGCGTGTCAACAGGAAGTGGTCTCCTTAACGTCGGCTGTCTTTCCGCAGCACTTCCTGCCGCGGTGGAAATGTGAGCAGCTGATTCGTCAGGGCATCCTGGAGCACGTGGAGTCCTGACGGAGGCTTTCTATTGGCCGACCAGATGCCCCAACGCAACAGATTGGAAATAAAAAATATACTTTTTTCAACGTTTTGTCTCCAGTCTGTTACCTGAAGTACTACTGAAGTACTACTGAGTCTAAATCAGACCTGCAAACTCATGAGGGGTGAAGAAGGAGACACCAGGAGGAGGGGCGAGGGGGGGGGGGCAATAAAACAGGAATCACAGAAAATTCATATTCTCATGTGTTTAATGTACTTAGTATCACACATTATGCACAGAGAACTCTGCCCATAGTGAGACCCTAATAATAACAACAAACATGTTCAGAACAATGAGGTCGTCCTCTACGACCATGTCAGTGCTCAGGCCTAAAGATAATAACTTATATACATTTACACTAAACACACAATCAGGTTGAAGTTCTTCATGAACTTCTTGTCTTTGCTGCTCCGCTATGAGCCTTTTCCTGGAAGTCTCTTCTGCCTCCACCTCCTGCTTCATCTCCCCTGGTAGATGTTGTGGGCTGACATCCAGCTGCATCCTCCTCTCTGTGGCTCTGTGCAGCTTCATCTGTCTCTGGGCCTTGACCCTTGTCCCTGCTGGACCGATGGAGCCAGAACCATCGCCTGGACTAAACAAAAGGGATTTCATTGGTAAAACTTAAGAATGGACTTCCACTATTACTGTACAGCTGTTAGAAGTGTGTGGGCTGCACAGTGGTGTAGTAGCACTGACACCTCACAGCAAGAGGGTCTGTGGTTCGGATCCCGGGCGGGGTGGGGTTTGGATACTGGTCTGCAGGTCCTTCTGTGTGGAGTTTGGAGTACACTGTAGGGACTGGAGTACACTGTAGGGACTGAAGTACACTGTAGGGACTGAAGTACACTGTAGGGACTGAAGTACACTGTAGGGACTGGAGTACACTGTAGGGACTGGAGTACACTGTAGGGACTGGAGTACACTGTAGGGACTGAAGTACACTGTAGGGACTGAAGTACACTGTAGGGACTGGAGTACACTGTAGGGACTGGAGTACACTGTAGGGACTGAAGTACACTGTAGGGACTGGAGTACACTGTAGGGACTGGAGTACACTGTAGGGACTGGAGTACACTGTAGGGACTGGAGTACACTGTAGGGACTGAAGTACACTGTAGGGACTGGAGTACACTGTAGGGACTGGAGTACACTGTAGGGACTGGAGTACACTGTAGGGACTGGAGTACACTGTAGGGACTGGAGTACACTGTAGGGACTGAAGTACACTGTAGGGACTGGAGTACACTGTAGGGACTGGAGTACACTGTAGGGACTGGAGTACACTGTAGGGACTGGAGTACACTGTAGGGACTGGAGTACACTGTAGGGACTGGAGTACACTGTAGGGACTGAAGTACACTGTAGGGACTGGAGTACACTGTAGGGACTGGAGTACACTGTAGGGACTGGAGTACACTGTAGGGACTGGAGTACACTGTAGGGACTGAAGTACACTGTAGGGACTGGAGTACACTGTAGGGACTGGAGTACACTGTAGGGACTGGAGTACACTGTAGGGACTGGAGTACACTGTAGGGACTGGAGTACACTGTAGGGACTGGAGTACACTGTAGGGACTGAAGTACACTGTAGGGACTGGAGTACACTGTAGGGACTGGAGTACACTGTAGGGACTGGAGTACACTGGCTGTGCTCATGAGAGTGAACACCTTTAGCCTTTAGCCTTTAGCCTTTAGCTGCTGCTCTTCTGTCTGCAGTGTGAAGAGAGGCCATGTGAGCCCTTCTGACTGTACTTCACCTCCTTGGAGCGCAGGCTGCGTTTCACACATAAACGTAGCGTCATGACGTTAGCTAACGGTAACGTAAACAACGTCATGACGTCATGACGCTTACGTCGTTACGACGCATACAACGTTAACGTTAACGTTAACGTTAACGTTAACGTTAACGTTAACGTTAACGTTAACGTTAACGTTAACGTTAACGTTAACGTTAACGTTAACGTTAACGTTAACGTTAACGTTAACGTTAACGTTAACGTTAACGTTAACGTTAACGTTAACGTTAACGTTAACGTTGTTGTGGGCTGACATCCAGCCCACGTTAACGTTAACGTTAACGTTAACGTTGTATGCGTAACGTTGTGGTCGGGATTACCCGTTGTGGTCGGGATTACCCGACCGGAGTTAACTTGGATGTCGAGTTACCTTCGTGAGTTAAACAGCATATTAACTTGTTACTAGCAAACAAGACTTACCTCTAAACTAGAGTTCATTGCTGATCCAGTTGTACCGACGGTAACTTCAACTTGGAGCGAAGGGATGAGACGTTGGAGAGTGACGTAGACGCTGGGGACCTCTGAGGTTTAGTACAGTATAAAGTACTACATGTACCTCTGAGGTTTAGTACAGTATAAAGTACTACATGTACCTCTGAGGTTTAGTACAGTATAAAGTACTACATGTACCTCTGATGCTAATCAAATAAAAACATACCTAAGTACTTCAGTAATGCATTATCATATATCTATAAATAAAACATGCAGCTGTTTATCAACAAAACATGTTTATTAAACAGATCAATATCTCTGCAGAGGACAGGAGGTCTCACTGTGGAGGAGAAACCTTCAACTGAAGCTGGAGCACACGGTAAGAACCAGAGCTGGGTGGACGAGCGGGAGCTCTCACTCTGAGGGGAAAACTACAGATTGAATCCAGAAAAGGGATCTTATGCTGCTGCAGACACTAAAAACAATGAGAAAATATAAAACATAATACACTCATGGCTGAAATACTTCAGAGAGAGAAAGAGAGAGACAGACAGACAGACAGAGACACAGAGAGAGAGAGAGAGAGAGAGAGAGAGAGAGACACAGACAGACAGACAGACAGACAGACAGAGACACAGAGAGAGAGAGAGAGAGACAGACAGACAGACAGACAGAGAGAGAGAGAGAGAGACAGACAGACAGACAGACAGACAGACAGACAGACAGACAGAGAAATCAGCCTGGGTGTCCTTCATCTAAACAGAAGTAGAGTTTTAGGAGACATTCACCTGATAGCTGAGACTGCTGATGACTCGCGGAAAGGCCCCGCCCACAAACACACCTTCACTCATACCTGAGTCACACTGACGTCTCAACGTGACAATACGTTGTACTTTATATTGTGTGAGGGTTTGATCTTAAAATCACATTATGAAGCGCTGCTTTTATTTTATATAAGTGTTTCATCCCTCCAGTTTATTGATCGGTTATAATAAATAGAATATATTGAAACATTCTCACCATTTTGTCCAAATAATCTGCAGAATTCATTGAAAGTAAAAGCGATAAATTCATAATTAGAAACCAAAACAGGCTTATTGATTATGTTGTGCATCTGCGAGGCGTCTGCGAGGCGTCTGCGAGGCGTCTGCGTCTGCGAGGCGTCTGCGAGGCGTCTGCGAGGCGTCTGCGAGGCGTCTGCGAGGCGTCTGCGTCTACGAGGCGAGTGCCGCGGGTACGATCTCCCGCAGCAGGTGGTTCAGGGCTCTGACTCGGTCCTCCAACAGGAAGTTCTTCTTCTCTGCTTGTTTCTGCCGCTGCTCCGTGACCTGCAGGGCCTTCATCAGCTGGGAGTTCTCCTGGTGCAGCTCCTTCAGCAGAGCGCTGCACTTGGTGTTCTTCTTCAGCTGCGGACCGGACGGCAACACGTCACATGACCGAAGGCCAGAAGGCGGCCGACGGGGAGCCGACACTCACCTGGTCTTTGAGCTGCTGGACTTTCTCCTGCAGGACCAGACGGACTGCCTTCAGGGTGGTTTCCAGACCCTCCACCCGCTGCTGCAAGGAGGACACCGCCTTCTCAGACTGTCCCTGAACGCAGCACAGAGACACACAGATCAAAGTGTATTCAGCTCAGTAACAGACCGTCATGGATCCTGATGCGTTCAGGCTCAGCTCAGTGAACTTGAGGACTGGCTGACCTTTGACCTCTGGCACTACCTGCTTCATGCTGATGTGGGAGCTGCTCTGCTGGGCCTGAAGCCTCAGCTGCTCCTCCAGCTGCTGGCTCCTCCCCTGCTCCTCCTGCAGCCGGGCCTGCAGCCGCTCCTCCTGCAGCCGGGCCTGCAGCCGCTCCTCCTGCAGCCGGGCCTGCAGCCGCTCCTCCTGCAGCCGGGCCTGCAGCCGCTCCTCCTCCAGCCGGGCCTGCAGCTGCTCCTCCTGCAGCTCCTGCAGCTGGTTCAGGTGCTGCACACAGGAAGTTCACATGTAAAACTCTCATCTCGGTGTTCGGCATCGTGTCGTTCTGCCGGCCTGGGTCCAGACCTGGTCCCGGTCTTGCGTCCGCTCCGTCTGCAGCTCGCTCAGCTTGGCCTCCAGGTTCTGCTGCTCCTGGACCTCCAGACTCCGGACCTGCAGCGCCGCCAGCTGACAGACAGCAGAGACTCAGCTTATCTGGGATCAGTTAGACCAGGTCGGCGTATCGTGAGACCGGTACCTGGTGTAGCAGCTCCTGGTTCTGGACTCTCAGTTCGTGGGTCTCCTCCTGCAGGGTGACGGAGGCCTGACGGAGCTCCTCCACCTCTCTCTCCAGCTCCTCCACCTGACCAATAGAAGGAGAAGTCACATGACGCCACCTGGACGTTATCGCCGATGTCATGATGTCACGATGACGAGCTACTGCCCGTGTTTACTCCCTCCTTGCAAGTTCATTTAAATACGAGCTGAACAATCCGTCAAATGGAAAAGAAAATATAAAAATATGTTTTAAATATGAAAAATATACAAAAGATATCGGAGACTTTTGCAACATGTTGCGCAATATAGAACAGAAATGGAACGAAACAGCAGCTAAATATTCTGTGTTGGATATCCTTCAATCATGTTATTATTACTCATATTTATTAAAGTCCAGAAGAGAATGTGGAGACCTTCTCCGTCACTTCCTGGTGGGCGTGGCCCACTTCCTGGTGGGCGTGGCCCTCCTCCCGGTCGTGTAGCCGAGTGCGAAGCAGCTCAGCCTCCGACTCCAACGAGAGCAGCGACCGCTGCAGCGCCTCCACCTGCCGGAGGTCAAAGGTCAACGTGAGTGAAGGAAGCGGGTCGCTGGTTTCCTGCTCAGACTTGTTCCTTCTTACAGGAAGTAAACTTTGATTCAGAGACTTCCTCCTTTTCCTGACATCGTCCATCACAGGCCAACCGGGGTCTAGAGGAGTCAACCGGGTCTAAAAGAGTCAACCGGGTCTAGAGGAGTCAACCGGGTCTAAAAGAGTCAACCGGGTCTAAAAGAGTCAACCGGGTCTAAAAGAGTCAACCGGGTCTAGAGGAGTCAACCGGGTCTAAAAGAGTCAACCGGGTCTAAAAGAGTCAACCGGGTCTAAAAGAGTCAACCGGGTCTAGAGGAGTCAACCGGGTCTAGAGGAGTCAACCGGGTCTAAAAGAGTCAACCGGGTCTAAAAGAGTCAACCGGGTCTAAAAGAGTCAACCGGGTCTAGAGGAGTCAACCGGGTCTAAAAGAGTCAACCGGGTCTAGAGGAGTCAACCGGGGTCTAGAGGAGTCAACCGGGGTCTAGAGGAGTCAACCGGGGTCTAGAGGAGTCAACCGGGTCTAAAAGAGTCAACCGGGGTCTAAAAGAGTCAACCGGGTCTAAAAGAGTCAACCGGGTCTAGAGGAGTCAACCGGGGTCTAGAGGAGTCAACCGGGGTCTAGAGGAGTCAACCGGGGTCTAGAGGAGTCAACCGGGGTCTAGAGGAGTCAACCGGGGTCTAGAGGAGTCAACCGGGGTCTAGAGGAGTCAACCGGGTCTAAAAGAGTCAACCGGGGTCTAGAGGAGTCAACCGGGGTCTAGAGGAGTCAACCGGGTCTAAAAGAGTCAACCGGGTCTAAAAGAGTCAACCGGGTCTAAAAGAGTCAACCGGGGTCTAAAAGAGTCAACCGGGTCTAGAGGAGTCAACCGGGTCTAAAAGAGTCAACCGGGGTCTAGAGGAGTCAACCGGGTCTAAAAGAGTCAACCGGGGTCTAGAGGAGTCAACCGGGGTCTAGAGGAGTCAACCGGGGTCTAGAGGAGTCAACCGGGTCTAAAAGAGTCAACCGGGGTCTAGAGGAGTCAACCGGGGTCTAGAGGAGTCAACCGGGTCTAAAAGAGTCAACCGGGGTCTAGAGGAGTCAACCGGGTCTAGAGGAGTCAACCGGGGTCTAGAGGAGTCAACCGGGGTCTAGAGGAGTCAACCGGGTCTAAAAGAGTCAATCGGGGTCTACAGGAGTCAACCGGGGTCTAAAAGAGTCAACCGGGGTCTAGAGGAGTCAACCGGGGTCTAGAGGAGTCAACCCGGGTCTAAAAGAGTCAACTAGGGTCTAAAAGAGTCAACCGGGGTCTAGAGGAAAGAGAAAACCGGGATCTAAAAAGGGCCTACCAGGATGTAAAGGACTAGACCAGGATGTAAAGGCCTAGACCAGGATGTAAAGGACTAGACCAGGATGTAAAGGCCTAGACCAGGATGTAAAGGCCTAGACCAGGATGTAAAGGACTAGACCAGGATGTAAAGGACTAGACCAGGAGCTGAGGGAGTAGACCAGGAGCTGAAGGAGTAGACCAGGAGCTGAAGGAGTAGACCAGGAGCTGAAGGAGTAGACCAGGAGCTGAAGGAGTAGACCAGGAGCTGAAGGAGTAGACCAGGAGCTGGATGATCTTCCTTACCTCCTCCTCGTAGCAGCTGAGCTGTCGGTCCAGCAGCTGTTTCTCCTGCGTCCAGACGACCTCCTGCTGCAGCGCCGCATCCTGCAGCCGCCGCACCTGAAGTACCGATGTGTGCAGTTAGTATTTTATGTGTACTAGTTAGTATTTTATGTGTACTAGTTAGTATTTTATGTGTACTAGTTAGTATTTTATGTGTACTAGTTAGTATTTTATGCACGTAGTTCTTTTGCATTATTTAGTTAGAAAAGACACTAAATGAAGAAAAGACCGCACGCTGTACTGAGCCGGAAACGAAGAACAAAGGTTTGAGACTGAATATGCTTCGAGCCAGAGATCCTGGCCGGAGGATGCTCTCGCTCACCGTGGCCTCCTGCTCTTCCTGCTCCTCGCGGGCCGCCGCCAGCCGCTCCCGCAGCATCCGGACCGAGTCCTGGTCCCGGTCCTCCTGGAGCCGGGCGCTCAGCTCGGCGTTGTCGTCGCTGAGCTGCAGGTTCCTGCCGCTCAGAGCCAGAACCTCCTCACGGTATCTGGAGTTCTGCAGACGCACAAGGGACGAGAGCCGTCGGACACGTCGTCCCCTCAGAGGTCAGAGGTCGAGGTCCGGTTCACCGCTCACCTCTTTGTGCAGCCTCTCCTCCTCCGCTCTGCTCCTCTCGTGTTCCCTCTCCATCTCCTCCACTTTCCTCCTGACAGAAGAAGCGTTTGTGTGAGTCATGCTTCTCATTCGGGTCGAGCGGTGAACATCCGGTGCACCGGTTTCACATTTCCTTCTCACACACCGTCATCATTGTCCACCGCTGAGCCACTTAAACGTCATGGTTAGAACCATTAATAACCCACAACTAGCGCTCTTCAACAGGTCAAACACCACGACACAACAGTTTGTGACACAAAAATTTGTGAGACTAATCAATGTACATTTATAAAATGACACCGCTGAACTGCAGGCTGGGTACAGCTCGCCTACTATGACAACAGGGAGGGACCCACAGTCCCCTGGGTCCTAAGTCCCTCCATGTTTAGCTTCCTAACCATCTAGCAGCGGACAGACAGCTGCTGGCCAGCGGGCGGTGAACGACGGCGGCGTTGACTCCTCGTTCCCGAGGTCGTGTCTCTCACCTCTTCTTGTGCGCGTGGTCCTCCAGCTGCGTGACCTCCTGCTGCAGCGCGCCCAGCCGCTCCTGAAGAACTACGTTCTCCGATTGGACCTCCGCCAGCTGAGTCCTGAAGCCCACGAGCACAGTCAGAAACCAAGTGGAGGAAAGGTCCACCTAGTGGACCGTGATGGGCCTGAGACCAGGACCTCACGGTCTACTGGACCGTGATGGGCCTGAGACCAGGACCTCATGGTCTACTGGACCGTGACGGGCCTGAGACCAGGACGTCATGGTGGAATCAGTCACCCATCAATATTCGGGGTCCTGGATTAGTTTCTTTACCTCAGACTTAATTCCTGTTGATCACCATCATGGAATCATGATTTTTGATAAAAATCAGGGTGGAGAACATTTGGTTGTTAATCATTTTAGAATAATCATTTTAAAACTGATGTTGTGCACAATTCTTTTGTATTTTTTATATTCCTATTGTACTTTTTACTCTTTAATTACTCTTTTTAGAGAGGAGGAGGAAGAGGAGGAGGAAGCAGGTTATGGCGGCGCTCATGCGGTGAAGAGTTAACGTTCTCCAGAGGACGAAGGCCACGATGAAGCAGTTAGTCGTTCCAGGAGAGTTAGAGGTCCGGGAACCGGGTTCTGGTCTGTGAGTCGGTCTCATGCTCCACAAACCTGTGTGGACAGGCCGGGTCCATCACCTCTTCCAGGTCCAGCACCATCTTCTCCAGCTCCATCAGCTGCTGCATCATCTTCCTCTTCTCAGAGTCCTGCAGGTCCGGCTCGGGGGCTGCCTCGGCCCGGAGGCGGTCCGGCTCGCTGGGTTTGGAGTTGAGCTGCTCTCTGAGCGCGGAGATCTCCTCCTCCATCTCTACGATCTGGCCGGAGAGCTGCTCCGCCAGCCGGGCGTAGCTCCCGTTCTCCTGGCTCAGGCGGCGGAGCTCCTCCTGGTCCCGGGCCAGAGCGGACCGGAGCAGCGAGGTGCCGGTCCGCTCCCGCTCCAGAGCCTCCCGGAGAACCTCCTCAGAGACGCCGTCCAGCCGGCGCTGCGGGGCGTCCCGGGCCGGGTGCTTCAGCGCGTCCAGCTGGGCGGTCAGTCGGGTCAGGGCCTGGGCCCGGTTCCCCGTGGCGTCCTGCAGGCGGCGCCGGTCCTGCAGGAGGCTGGCGGACGCCGCCTGGAGGTTTCCCAGCTCCTCCTTTAGCTGCGTCACCTCGAGCAGAATCTCCCAGAATCCTCTCTGGCCCTCGCGAGAGAGCTGCTGCTCCTGAGAGAGCGGCGGCTGCTCCGCCTCCTTCCTGTCACACGTCACTCAGCTGATCAATAAATACACTTCCTGTCTTTGACCAGCTGATCAATACAATCAATACTTTACACCAGAGAATCCTCGTTCTTTGGGGGAGAGATGAAACACTCCTCCTCCGCGTCATGTGACTGATGAACTAAACGGCTGGAGCATGAAGGACAAGAGGAGCGGCGTGAGCCGAGCATGCTGGGTAATGGACGCCCACCTGACCAGCGCCACCTCCTGGTCGGCCTGCAGCCGGAGCTCCGCCTCCAGCTGGTCCTTCTCAGAGCTCAGCCTCTGGACCAGGTTGCCGATCTCTCTTGCAAAGTTCTGCTCCAGCTCCGCCCGCTCCCGCTGCATTCTGGGAAGAAGAACAAACACACGTTTTTACACCGGCTCACGAGGACGCGTCTGCATCCTGCAGAGGTCTTCCTCACCGGCGCTCCTCCTGGTTGCTCCACCCTCCTGCTCCTCCTCCTCGCTGCAGCTGCTCCTTCAGCTGCTTCACCTGCTGCTCCACCTGAGCCTTGTGCTCCTCCAGCTCGCTGATCTCCATCTGACGACAGCAATACTTCAGGAAAGTACTTCTGGTATCGAAAGTACTTCATTGAACCTTTTCTTAAATATCAGTTTTGTTCATTTACATCAAACAGAATATTGAAAAATGATACTTCAGAAAATACCTGAAACATGAAGTGTTTGTGTTTTTAAATATTATAAAGTACTTTTCATGGCTGATAGTAAACGTTATTCTGTCTCCATCATCAAAGTATATAAATATAATGAATATAATAAATATAATGAATATAATAAATATAATGAATATAATAAATAATGAATATAATAAATATAATGAATATAATAAATATAATAAATATAATAAATATAATAAATATAATGAATATAATAAATATAATGAATATAATATAATGAATATAATAAATATAATGAATATAATAAATATAATGAATATAATATAATAAATATAATGAATATAATATAATGAATATAATAAATATAATGAATA
>NW_027176213.1:247495-309995 GCF_023055335.1 Clinocottus analis | reverse complement strand
AGTCAGGTCTGCCAGGCTGAGCCGCTCCTCCAGAGGGAAGTCCAGGGTCTGAAACGGACATGTGACCGCTAACCGCTAATTGCTAACTGCTAACTGCTAGCGCACTGTGCCCTCCTACCTCCCCCCCGGTGCTGGTCCCGGTCCGTACTGACCTGCAGGATGTCCCGGCTGTTGCGGATGCCCTCCTCGGTCCACAGGGCGAGGACCCTCTCGGGGCCGGTACATCCGGAACCCTCGTCCAGCCGGCTCAGGACCCGCTGGCCCTCCGGGGCCGCCAACAGGGAGGAAGAGGCGGAGCGAGCCGAGCGCTCCTCTGAGGCCCGAGGCTGCATGGACGACACGAGACCGGGACCTGAAGGTCTGCTGGTCTGGACTCAGGACCGGGTCACTGCACACACAGCGGCTAAAGCACCGCAGCTAAGAGCCAGGTCCCTCTGGCTGCAGGGGGACTCATGTGATCTGGATTAGCCCCCTTACTGAGTTTTAAGCAGGAACTGCTTCCTGTTTCACAATAAAAGCCCCGAGAACATCCACTGATCTGATCACACTTCAAGCCTCTCTAATCAATAATCACGTGACACACGGCAGTTCCCATGTGACTCCATCATGAGGGTTCTGGACCAGAGGTCTGCTCAGGTGAGGGCGGCGTGTCCTCTGAGACGGACTCACCTGAGAGCAGCAGGTCCTGAGGTGCCGTCACCAGGCCCGATGGTCCAGTACGTGTCGAGCACACCTGTGTGACCCGGCACACCTGAGCGGCCTGATGGCCGGCAGCTGCAGCGCTGCCTCCTGATTGGCTCGCTGGCGGAGGGGGAGGGTCCTGCTGCGTTCAGGAGCTGCTTGTGTATTAGTACCTGGAGTCCGGCTGTGCAGTACTCCATCCTGACTCTGCTTGTGTATTAGTACCTGGAGTCCGGCGGTGCAGTACTCCATCCTGACTCTGCTTGTGTATTAGTACCTGGAGTCCGGCGGTGCAGTACTCCATCCTGACTCTGCTTGTGTATTAGTACCTGGAGTCCGGCGGTGCAGTACTCCATCCTGACTCTGCTTGTGTATTAGTACCTGGAGTCCGGCGGTGCAGTACTCCATCCTGACTCTGCTTGTGTATTAGTACCTGGAGTCCGGCGGTGCAGTACTCCATCCTGACTCTGCTTGTGTATTAGTACCTGGAGTCCGGCGGTGCAGTACTCCATCCTGACTCTGCTTGTGTATTAGTACCTGGAGTCCGGCTGTGCAGTACTCCATCCTGACTCTGCTTGTGTATTAGTACCTGGAGTCCGGCTGTGCAGTACTCCATCCTGACTCTGCTTGTGTATTAGTACCTGGAGTGGGCGTCTGTCCCGCGGTGGCGCCCTCTGCAGGTCAGCTGACCGGATGGGGGTGGAGCAGCAGATGGGGGCGGAGCCACACGAGACCTCCTGGAAGTCTCCTATGGCGTCCAGGTCCTGTTGAGCGCTGAGTCGGTTACTGATGACATCATGATGTCATTCTGTCATGAGGTGATGATGTCATCACCTCATGACCTCTCAGAGAACTTCCTCCTGTGGTTCTTCACCTCGGGCGCCAGCTGCTGATGGTCCAGCCGATCGCACGCCGTCTTCAGGACGCCGCCTCCTGCCCCTCCTCCTCCTGCTCCTCTTTCTCCTCCTCCTGCTCCTCTTCCTCCTCCTCCTGCTCCTCTTCCTTCTCCTCTTCCTGCTCCTCCTGCTCAGTATTTAAGAGACATACTTTAGTTGCTTTCCTCCTTCCTCCTCGTGTCATGCTGACGTTAAACAGACAAACGATGTGGTACCTTTACTCTGAAGGGCTGGCAGGATGTTCTCCTTCAGACTTCCTGCCTCCTCGTCCGACTTCAGGCTCTGCAGAGAAAACATGGAGGTCAGTGTGTGTGTGTGTGTGTGTGTGTGTGTGGGCCCCGTGTCACGCTAAAGAGCTTAGCATGTGAAACTAAACCTGTCACCATTTCAAACCTAATTCATTTAAAGGAGGGAGCAGCAGGAGGAGGAGGAGCAGGAGGTGGAAGAGACGGAGGAAGAGGAGGAGGAGGAGGAGGAGGAGGAGAAGGAGGAAGAGGAGGAGGAGAAGGAGGAGAAGGAGAAGAAGAAGAAGAAGAAGAAGGAGGAGGAGGAGGAGGAGGAGGAGGAGGAGGAGGAGGAGGAGGAGGAAGAAGAAGAAGAGGAGGAGGCTTCTGTTTCCACTCAAACTGAAGTGATGCCTCCAACCAGCTCAGAGCCGCATTCCTCACGACCCACTTCCTGTTACAGCCAACGCCCAAAACCTGCAGGTCCTCACACTGAGCACAACCACAGCCGGACATGTGACACCCAACCTCTTTGTGTGTGTGTGTGTGTGTGTGTGTGTGTGTGTGTGTGTGTGTGTGTGTGTGTGTGTGTGTGTGTGTGTGTGTGTGTGTGTGTGTGTGTGTGTTCACATTTGAGTCAAATATGCATAAAGCAGGGTATGCTTGAGGGCGGGGCTACAGGGTGATTGACAGGCCTCTCCATCATGGTCACATGAAGCCAGAAGGTTGATAGTAGTGACCAGAGTCCCGAGACCCAGCGGGTCAGAACCTCTCCCACCTGGACGCTCTCCAGAGACGTGGAGCGTCTCAGCTTGGCGCTCGGGGACGAGTCCGCCGCCTCGGTTCCAGAAGGACAGTCCACCGGGCCGGCGGCGTCGGGCCGGGAGCGACGGCCGTACCGCTTCGTTCCCTTCAAGAACTTTGGCTTCACCTCCTCTGCAACCACTGGAGACACAGAGAGGTAATACTCTAATACTCTAATACTCACAATACTCTCAATACTCTCAATAATCTCAGGAATACTCTAATACTCACAATACTCACAAGAATACTCTCAATACTCTAATACTCACAATACTCACAAGAATACTCTCAATACTCTAATACTCACAATACTCACAATACTCTCAATACTGTAATACTCTCAACACTTACAATACTCGCAATACTCACAGCAACACTAACAACAATGCTCTCAACAATACTAGTACAATGTGAAAGTAGTAAACATTTCTGAGAGCGGTTCTTTCTCCAGAATGTTTGGACAGAACTAATGCTGCGGAGTCTTAAAGGTACAATTGTTGTTACTGGACACACACACACACACACACACACACACACACACACACACACACTGTTCCTGTTGGTCTGAGACCTCCCAGCTTCCTGTCTCACCTGGCTCCAGGTAGCTGCTGTCGTCCTCTGAAGTGCTGAAGTCCAGAGAGCGAGACAGAACCGCCACGAAGCCTTCTTTAAACTCCTCAAAGTTCACCTGCAAAGAAAGAAGTTCACTGTCCGGCCACATGGGGGCAGAAGAACCAGACAAACTACAGCGTCTGTGAGGTCGCAGTACAAGAACGTTACTAGTGACTGGTAACCAGTCACAGGGCCCAGTAACTGTTCCCAGTGACTAGTAACCAGTCACAGGGCCCAGTGACCGTTCCCAGTGACTAGTAACCAGTCACAGGGCCCAGTAACCGTTCCCAGTGACTAGTAACCAGTCACAGGGCCCAGTGACCGTTCCCAGTGACTAGTAACCAGTCACAGGGCCCAGTGACCGTTACCAGTGACTAGTAACCAGTCACAGGGCCCAGTGATTGTTACCAGTGACTAGTAACCAGTCACAGGGCCCAGTGACCGTTACCAGTGACTAGTAACCAGTCACAGGGCCCAGTGACCGTTACCAGTGACTAGTAACCAGTCACAAGGCCCAGTAACCGTTACCAGTGACTAGTAACCAGTCAGAGGGCCCAGTGACCGTTCCCAGTGACTGTCCCAGTAGAACCAGTAGAACCAGTAGACCAGTACCCTGCAGCCGGCCCGTGCTCCCAGCAGCGTGTCCAGCAGCAGCAGGGGGTCCTGCAGCTGCAGCTTCCTGCAGAGCTCCGTCAGCTCGTCTGCATCCAGGAAGCCGCAGGCCTTCGAGTCGCAGCTGTCAAACTCCGCCTTCAGCTGGGAGGAGTAGTGGCTAAGCCCCGCCCCTTCCATCAGCACACATCACAGTACACACCTGCAGAGGAAATACACACACACACACCTTAATAACACTTAATTTCTTAATCGATTAACAGCATTATTTATTTGATCATGCGTTAACTGCATGTTTGTTTTGCAGTAGGCGAGGCTTATCACTACAGTAGGCGGGGCTTAGCACTGCAGTGGGCGGGGCTTATCACTGTCACTTAGGCGCTGCACTTTAAATCTCTCCGTAGTTCAGACCTAGCGTCTCACAGCTCTCCCAGTCCGGCCCGCATGATGTCAATCAAACATGAAAATAAATAAGTAATATAAACCCCATGAACGCATTACAGCGACACTGCTTGGTGCTGCTAGTGGTTTATCTACATGCTTTTACTTTGAAGTGGTGTGTGTACGTGCGGCAGCGTTGAGGACTTTTAGACTTGAGCCTGAGTGAAAGTCTTGTTGTGTAGTTGTTGTGTGGTTGTTGTGTAGTTTGTTCTCAGAGCAGCGGTGCTGCATCGAGCCGCTCCGCCTCACAAAGAGAAACACGGTCAGTCTCTCAGGACTCGCTGCAGCTCACAGTGCAGACTGAACACTAATGCTCAAAGCTGCTGACCTGAGGTCTGATCCATGCAGAGCACTTTAAAGCAGCATCACTTCTGGATCTGTGCTCTTCTCTCCAAGAGGAGAACTTTCCTCACATCACAAGATGTTCAGGTCACAAGTTCAAGACCACACAGACTTTTACCAACGAGGAAGAAAAACTAAACTAAAAACATGAAAAGCACTTATTGCTTTTGTATAAAGTGAATCAACTGCTGGTCTTTAACATCTTTAAGGTAAGAATCAGACTGAACATGGACCAAAGAAGGAGTGGTTTGTCCCTCACAGGGACCCTTACTACTGAACATGGACCAAAGAAGGAGTGGTTTGTCCCTCACAGGGACCCTTACTACTGAACATGGACCAAAGAAGGAGTGGTTTGTCCCTCACAGGGACCCTTACTACTGAACATGGACCAAAGAAGGAGTGGTTTGTCCCTCACAGGGACCCTTACTACTGAACATGGACCAAAGAAGGAGTGGTTTGTCCCTCACAGGGACCCTTACTACTGAACATGGACCAAAGAAGGAGTGGTTTGTACCTCACAGGGACCCTTACTACTGAACATGGACCAAAGAAGGAGTGGTTTGTCCCTCACAGGGACCCTTACTACTGAACATGGACCAAAGAAGGAGTGGTTTGTCCCTCACAGGGACCCTTACTACTGAACATGGACCAAAGAAGGAGTGGTTTGTACCTCACAGGGACCCTTACTACTGAACATGGACCAAAGAAGGAGTGGTTTGTCCCTCACAGGGACCCTTACTACTGGACATGGACCAAAGAAGGAGTGGTTTGTACCTCACAGGGACCCTTACTACTGAACATGGACCAAAGAAGGAGTGGCTTGTCCCTCACAGGGACCCTTACTACTGAACATGGACCAAAGAAGGAGTGGCTTGTCCCTCACAGGGACCCTTACTACTGAACATGGACCAAAGAAGGAGTGGTTTGTCCCTCACAGGGACCCTTACTACTGAACATGGACCAAAGAAGGAGTGGTTTGTCCCTCACAGGGACCCTTACTACTGAACATGGACCAAAGAAGGAGTGGTTTGTCCCTCACAGGGACCCTTACTACTGAACATGGACCAAAGAAGGAGTGGTTTGTCCCTCACAGGGACCCTTACTACTGAACATGGACCAAAGAAGGAGTGGTTTGTCCCTCACAGGGACCCTTACTACTGAACATGGACCAAAGAAGGAGTGGTTTGTCCCTCACAGGGACCCTTACTACTGAACATGGACCAAAGAAGGAGTGGCTTGTCCCTCACAGGGACCCTTACTACTGAACATGGACCAAAGAAGGAGTGGTTTGTCCCTCACAGGGACCCTTACTACTGAACATGGACCAAAGAAGGAGTGGTTTGTCCCTCACAGGGACCCTTACTACTGAACATGGACCAAAGAAGGAGTGGTTTGTCCCTCACAGGGACCCTTACTACTGAACATGGACCAAAGAAGGAGTGGTTTGTCCCTCACAGGGACCCTTACTACTGAACATGGACTATATATGTATGTATGTTAACTTGCTGTTGCTCCAGAGTGCTGTTATATTGTTCTAACTCTTTAAACAGCTGAACACTAGTGGAGAAGTAGTACAAATAAGTACCAGTTGTAGTATTAGTAGTAGCAGTTGTTGTTGTGGTAGTAGTAGTTGTAGTATTAGTAGTAGTAGCAGTAGTAGTAGTAATTATTGTAGTAGTAGTAGTAGTAGCAGTAGTAGTAGTAGTAGAAGTTGTAATAGTAGTAATAGTATTAATAGTAGTAGCAGTAGTAGTTGTTGTAGTAGTAGTAGTGGTAGTAGTAGTAGTAGTACTAGTAGTGGTAGTAGTAGTGGTAGCAGCAGCAGTAGTAGTAGAAGTTGTAATAGTAGTAATAGTAGTAGTAATAGTTGTTGCAGTAGTAGTAGTAGTTGTAGTAGTAGTAGTTGTTGTAGTAGTAGTAGTAGTAGTAGTTGTTGTAATAGTAGTCACGTGAGTCTCTCGCGAGCTGATGGAGCTTCACCATGGCGACGGAGCCGCGAGGAACAAAAGGCTCGCGGGTAAAGACCACAACACACAACACACACACACACACACACACACACACACACACACACACACACACACACACACACACACACACACACAACTAGTTTTCTTACGGCGGGAAAAGTTCTTCTCCCCTTCCTCACCTCTTCTTCTCCTCTTCTCCTCTTCCTCTCCGGTTCCTCTCCTCTTCGTCCCCTCTTCTTCTCCTCTTCCTCCTCTCTTCTTCTCCTCTTCGTCCCCTCTTCTTCTCCTCTTCCTCCCCTCTTCTTCTCCTCTTCCTCCCCTCTTCTTCTCCTCTTCCTCTCCGGTTCCTCTCCTCTTTCTCTCCGGTTCCCCGTCACGGTTCCTGCATGAACGTGTCGCTGGAGCTCGGACAGTCCGCCATGAACCCAGGGTAACGGACGGAGAGGTACTTCCGGCCGAGCGCTTTACAAAATAAAATGTTTATTCCGCTCAGATTAAAATCCCAATGTGTATAAATATGAATATAATAAAGGTTTAAGACATGATTACGTCACACACGTATATTTGTGTGAACTCATACAGGAAGTCATCATGATGCTTGTACAGGAAGTCATCATGATGGTCATACAGGAAGTCATCATGACGCTCATACAGGAAGTCATCATGATGCTCATACAGGAAGTCATCATGACGCTTGTACAGGAAGTCATCATGACGCTCGTACAGGAAGTCATCATGACGCTCGTACAGGAAGTCATCATGACGCTCGTACAGGAAGTCATCATGATGCTCATACAGGAAGTCATCATGATGCTCATACAGGAAGTCATGATGCTGGTACAGGAAGTCATCATGATGCTCATACAGGAAGTCATCATGATGCTCATACAGGAAGTCATCATGACGCTCATACAGAAAGTCATCATGATGCTCATACAGGAAGTCATCATGATGCTCATACAGGAAGTCATGATGCTGGTACAGGAAGTCATCATCATTCACTCCTGTCAGCCTCTCGCAGGAGAAGATCTCTGACCTTCTGGAGACGACCAGACGCCTTCAGAGACGAGCAAGACTGGACTTTGGTTGGAATGTACACCATACAAACCAGTTTTATTTGTTTTTACAACAACAAGGTTAAAGGTTACAACAGCGGATAATGCAAGAAGTCAAGAAAAGAAAAGATAAAACGTCAAAAACCTTAAAGGTTCAAATCACCAACAAGCCTCAGCAAAAAGACTCCAAACCAGAAGCCTGAAAGAATCCTGAAAGAAGACAAGTCCTTGTAACTTCTTCTGTCTCTTTTGATTCTCTGAGTTTCCTCAAACTAGCACACAGTCAGTGATGAATGGAAGTAAAAGTGAACAACACAACGTGAACAATGAAGCTGGAGTCAACAAATCCTTCATTTACATCATTTATTATCTAGAATCATCCAGAACTTTGATTTATTTTGATCTCAACTCATCAAAGTTTGTTCATTTGTTACACGACGTTCAAAGATGATGAATTTAGTTTGTTCAAATCAAAACAACTCTTTACAAGTTGTGATTATTTCTCCACAGAAGCTGAATCTGATCCAGAAAGACTCTCGTTTGACATTTGGAGGTTTTTCTTCACACAAACAAAAGTTTCAAGACAACAAAGTGGAGTTTTCTACACAAAGTACAACATGTTTCACAGCTTCTCTCAGACAACAGATCATTTCAGGTCATCACATGGACCTCGCTAAGCTCTCAGACATCCATCTGCAACAGCACAAGTTCAGAGAGCTCTCAACCCCCCAGAGTCCAGACCAGCAGGTACCCCTCACCTGCTGCAGCTCTTTACAACCACTGAGAGATCAGGTTGCTGCTGGCTAACATCAGCTGTGATCCTGTACAGGAGGAACTATCTGGACAGCAGAGAGGAGGTTTCTCTACCAGGAGGAGACCCTCAATCCTCCAGAGAACACAGAGACACTGAGCAACCAGACCTGAACCTGAACCCAAACCCAGGATAAAGAGGTTCAGTGAATGTGGTGTTGAAGGTGTGGAGGTGGATCAGTGTGTCAGAGGAGACTCTGTAGAAGGACAGAGAGCCAGCAGGACAGTCCACATACACTGCTACTCTACCAGAGCAGGAGAAGGAGGTGATGATGGATGTTCCTGTCTTATTGTGACGGACAGAGTAACCACCATCATAACTCACCAGACTCCAGGACTGATCATTCCCTCCAAACAAACAGTCTGTACTGTCTCCTCTCCTTCTGATTCCTCTGTAACTCACTGATATAGAAACGTCTCCTCTCCACTCGACCTCCCAGTAACAGTGACCAGTCAGACCAGTTCTACACAGCAGCTGAGGAGAGACTTCAAACCTGTCTGGATGATCAGGATATGACTGATCCTTCACCACACATGTCACCTTCCTGTTGTTGTCAGACAGTTTGAGGTTCTTGTTCACTGTGTTTGTGTCGATTGTGAGTTCACAGGAATCTGATGGAGAGAACAAGACACAATACAGCTGCAGTTATTAATCTATCATCTGTTCATCTAGTGACACTTTGATGATGACATCAGAGATGTGAATGAGTGATGTCACAGTGTGCAGATGGTTGAATGTGTTCATGAATCAAAGCCCACTTACACTTCCTCAGACCTGGTCTCAACCATCGGACTCCAGCAGGCTGCACCCTGAAAGGAGGAGGGGGGTCAGAGCAGCATGAAACATGGACATGACATCACTCTCATCACAGAGCTTTGGGATTCATGTTCACATGGACCACTTATTATTCATCCGCTCATCCTCTGTTACTTCATGGAGCTTCTTCTGATTGGCCCATGACGACAGCTCCTCATGTTCACTTCTTCATGAGATATTATGATCAGTGTCATATTGACCATCATCCTCCAGGTCAGACTCAGGTTCCTCTAGCAGTCAGTCAGGAACTCAGATGTTTAAACCTGCATCAGTTGATTCTTTGTCTGTTTGTGGTTCAGTGGAAACAAGCTGTAAACACAACATCTGACACATGATCAGCTTATGAAGTCGTTGTGTCTGACATGATATCAACCAGCTGCTTCCACATCCAGCAGTTCCACATCAACATGATGACTCATCAGGACTCTTTGTGTCACCTGATGAATGAAGTCCACTATTCTCTCTCTTGTAGCTCTGTGTTTGGTCTCCACCACCTCCTGAGGGAAACATCTGTCTCTTTAGCTGCTAAACGCTCCACTATGTTCACCAGCTGAGCGTCTGTGGCCGACTGTCACCTGTAGCTTCAACAAGTCACTCTGACCACCAGAGAACTGTCTCTCAGTGCAAAACAAACCAACACCAGGTGAAGCTGAACTCCTTTAAACAGCAACACATTCCTGTTGTGATGCTCCATCAAGAAGGTTTGAACAGGTTGTTTCTTTGCTTGTCTTCTCACAGTAATGTCTGGACTAAAGGGCAACACACACTGGAGGCAGATGACCAGCATTAAAACATCAAACTATAGTTTCATATGAGCCCACAAACTGCAGCGTGACGACGTTGATGCACGTCAACCCACCATGATGCCGTCAACGTGTCAGGATACACCACTGTCCTAGTTTCTGATGTAGAGACAAGACAACGCTCCAGAAACACAACAGCTTCATCACCTCCCTGTTCTGGCTCATCCTGGCTGCTGTTCTCTGACTACTTCTGTCTGTGTTGATGGTCTGATGTGGGACCCAAACAGTGAGATGAGTCTCTGGTAGCTTGAGGTCAGCTTGGTGTGTCAGGGTCATATTAACCAGGCTGACAGTGTGACAGAGAACAGGTTTCCAGCTCTACCTCCTCTATCAGACTGATGCTCTGTGGCTGCAGCCTCTTCATACCTGAGAGTCTCCAGTCTCCAGTGTGGATCCTCCAGTCCAGCAGACAGCAGCTTCACTCCTGAGTCTCCTGGATGATTGTAGCTCAGGTCCAGCTCTCTCAGATGGGAGGAGTTGGAGCTCAGAGCTGAGGTCAGTGAAGCACAGCCTTCCTCTGAGACCAGACAGCCTGACAGCCTGAAGACACACAACACAACACACGTCACATCTTTAGACAATCTGAAGGATACGAGTTCATTCATGAATGTAAATCAGGATTTGAGTGTCCATTAGTTTACATGTTGATGAATCCTGACCTGAGAGTCTCCAGTCTGCAGTGAGGACTCTCCAGTCCAGCAGACAGCAGCTTCACTCCTAGATCCTGCAGGTTGTTGTTACTCAGGTCCAGCTCTCTCAGACTAGAGGACTGGGAGCTGAGGACTGAGGACAGAGCTTCACAGCTTCTCTCTGAGAGGTTACAGCCACTCAGTCTGAAGAGACAAGGAGGAAGAAAAGATAAGCAGTAAGTGTAAAAGATAGCAGCGTATTTAAGTTATGATCCATGAATCTAACTCTCTCTGTACTTACAGAGCTTTGTTGGAGGCTTTGACCACTGGCAGCAGCCTCAGAAGAGCCTCCTCTGAAGCAGAGTACTTCTTCAGGTCAAACACCTCCAGATCTTTTCCTGATGACAGTAAGATGAAGACCAGAGCTGACCACTGAGCAGGAGACAGTTTACCTTTGGAGAGACGTCCTGACCTCAGGGATTGTTGGATCTCCTCCACTAGAGAACCATCATTCAGTTCATTCAGACAGTGGAACAGATTGATGCTTTTCTCTGGAAACACATCCTCACTGATCTTCTCCTTGATGTACTGGACTGTTTTCTTATTGGTCTGTGAGCTACTTCCTGTCTATGTCAGCAGACCTCGTAGGAGAGTCTGATTGGTCTCCAGTGAAAGACCCAGGAGGAAGCGGAGGAACAAGTCCAGGTGTCCATTAGGACTCTGCAAGGCCTTGTCCACAGCACTCTGGTAGAGATGGCTGGGTTCAGGTTTATACAACAGGGAGGTTTGTTCTTCTGCCAGCAGGTTGACACCAGAGTTGATGAAGGTCAGATGGACATGAAGAGCAGCCAGAAACTCCTGAACACTCAGATGGACGAAGCAGAACACCTTGTCCTGGTACAGTCCTCTCTCCTCTCTAAAGATCTGTGTGAACACTCCTGAGTACACTGAGGCTGCTCTGATGTCGATGCCACACTCTGTCAGGTCGGATTCATAGAAGATCAGGTTCCCTTTCTGCAGCTGATCAAAAGCCAGTTTTCCCAGAGACTCAGTCATCTTCCTGCTCTCTGGACTCCAGTGTGGATCTGTCTCAGCTCCTCCATCATACTTGACCTTCTTCACTTTGGACTGAACCACCAGGAAGTGGATGTACATCTCAGTCAGGGTCTTGGGCAGCTGTCCTCCCTCTGTGGTCTTCAACACGTCCTCCAGAACTGTAGCAGTGATCCAGCAGAAGACTGGGATGTGACACATGATGTGGAGGCTTCGTGAGGTCTCGATGTAGGGGATGATCCTTCTGGCCTGCTTCTTATCTCTGAACCTCTTCCTGAAGTAGTCCTTCTTCTGTGGGTCAGTGAACCCTCTGACCTCTGTCACCAGGTCAACACAGTCAGGAGGGATCTGATTGGCTGCTGCAGGTCGTGTGGTTATCCAGAGGCGAGCAGAGGGAAGCAGCTTCCCCCTGATGAGGTTTGTCAGCAGCACATCCACTGAGGTGGACTCTGTGACTTCAGTCAGAACCTCATTGTTGCGGAAGTCCAGAGGAAGTCGACACTCATCCAGACCGTCAAAGATGAACACAACCGGGAACTCTTCAAACCTGCAGATTCCTGCTTCTTTTGTTTCAGAGAAGAAGTGATGAACAAGTTCCACCAAGCTGAACTTCTTCTCTTTCAGCACATTCAGCTCTCTGAAGGTGAATGGAAACATGAGCTGGATGTCCTGGTTGGCTTTGTCTTCAGCCCAGTCCAGAGTGAACTTCTGTGTTAGGACTGTTTTCCCGATGCCAGCCACTCCCTTTGTCATCACTGTTCTGATTGGTTCCTCTCCTCCAGGTGAGGCTTTAAAGAAGTCTTCTTGTCTGATGGTGGTTTCTGGTCTGTGTGGTTTCCTGGATGCTGCTTCAATCTGTCTGACCTCATGTTCATTGTTGACCTCTGCAGTCCCTCCCTCTGTGATGTAGAGCTCTGTGTAGATCTGGTTCAGAAGGGTTGGGTTTCCTGCTTTAGCGATCCCCTCAAACACACACTGGAACTTCTTCTTCAGGTTAGATTTGAGTTCACGCTGACAAACTGCAGCAAGAAGTCCTGAATGAACACACAACAAGAAGATCAATGAGTCAAAGAATAGATTTCAACACCTCATGTCCTCAAAGGATGAGTCTGTGAATATGTTCTGGTCCATCTCTTGAGACATTAGTAAACGTTCCATTCATCCAGCATGTTAAATCTTTAGAGAAGTCCTCTTACTGCTCTGCAGACAGTCAGCCAGCTCCTCCTGCTTCATGCTCCTCAGGAAGTGCAGTGAGATCTTCTGAAGTGCTTCTCTGCTCCTCCTCCTCTGCTCTTCCTCCTCACCATCCAACACCTCCTCATCCTCTCTCTGAATCTCTAAGCATTCTGGGTAATCTGAACTCAGAACCTTCTGGATCTTCTTCAGCTCGTCCTTCACAAAAGTGAGGATGTTCTCCTCCAGCAGCTGGAACAGAATATTCTCTGAATGACAAACTAAAACCATGGAAGCAAACATCAGATCCATGTTGGACAGACTGACAACCCACTGGTCTAAAGAGTGCAGCATGGAGATGATGGTGAACAGAAGACATGTAAAAGTAGTTGTACAGGTACAGACCATAAATATGGAGTCCAGGTGTGTTTGATGCTGCTCAGCAGACGGACCTCTGGGAACCTCTGAGCTCTCCTGGTCCTCTCTGTGGAGGAGTCATGAACCATCAGCTCACATTGTGTCTGCACCACAGACTGTTTATTGTTCATGATATTACAACACAAACACAACAACGAGTTAAAGATGTTGTGTCATGATTCATCATTTTATAAACCAGATGCTAAAGACTGGAGATGAAGGACGACCATCTGTGTGACAGTTAGTCATCTTGTTTCATCTGTTTAAAGAACTTACTCTGGGTCATCAGAACGTTGTCCATCTCTGAAGTTAATCACATTGTCTTTAGACCGATCACTCTTCATGGACACACAACTGGGTCCAGGTTCTGGTCCAGGGGACTCTGGTCTCTGATGGGTCCTACAACAGAGAAGAAGACCAGCAGGGAGGTGAATTCTGTGTTTAATCTCCAGCCAGAGCAGCTGTTGGGAGAAACTATCAGCTATTAACAAGAAAAGCATCAAACAGAAACTTTATATTTGACTTAAAAAATGTGTAAGTGCTGAGAATCTGAAGATGTGATGAAAGAAGCTGTAATGATGTGACACGTAGCATCTTCTTGGACTGAAGGGATTAGAACTGATGACGTTTAATCAACAAGGTTCTCACTGCACCAAGGAAGAAACAACAAGTTAAACACGTTAAACACGTTAAACATGTTAAACACGTTAAACACATTAAACAAGTTAAACACATTAAACACATTAAACATGTTAAATAACTCAAACAAGTTAAACAAGTTAAACACGTTAAACATGTTAAACACGTTAAACATGTTAAACACGTTAAACACGTTAAACAAGTTAAACACATTAAACACATTAAACATGTTAAATAAGTCAAACAAGTTAAACACGTTAAACACGTTAAACAAGTTAAACACGTTAAACATGTTAAACAAGTTAAACAAGTTAAACATGTTAAACAAGTTAAACACGTTAAACAAGTTAAACACGTTAAACACGTTAAACAAGTTAAACACATTAAACATGTTAAACATGTTAAACACGTTAAACACGTTAAACAAGTCTTTATGCTTCATGAACCTCAGCTGGACATGAACTCTGTTGACTGACAGGAACACTGAGACCAGCTGTAACCCTCACTGACCACCAGGGGGAGCTCAGGAGCTGCAGTACTGAAGCCACCAAGAAGTACTTCATGTTTCCTTCTTATTTCATAGTACAATCGTCTTGAAAACATCGTTATCAACTATGATACAGCAGGTACATAAAGTAATGATTCACCTGCCAATCATGCAACTACCATCATGTTTCATTATGTAATCTGGATTATGCCACATCACAATGCAGACACACTGTTATAATCTGGACCCGGTCCAAGATATGTGGATCTGGTCCTTTAGATATGTGGATCTGGTCCTTTAGATATCTGGACCTGGTCCTTTAGATATGTGGATCTGGTCCTTTAGATATGTGGACCTGGTCCTTTAGATATGTGGACCTGGTCCCAGACTACCTGGCATACAAGGCTGCTTGCTTCTTAGATGAAGGTATTCATTAACAGATGTGTGATCTCTGAGAGGACTTTGACCAGCAGAGGCCTCAGTAAACATGAAATATGAGCTTCATAAAACACCTGAAGCTCCAGAGTCCAGACTGGAGTCCAGTATCAGAACTCAATCTAACGACTGAATGTGTTTTATAGATTTATAAGTTTATTAGGAGTCAAGGTTCAAGTGAACGAGCAGAGAAACAGTTAACATGAAGTCAGAGTGAAGACACTGAAGGAAAAACAGGATCAATATAGCCAATAGAGGGCCACGGGGCCTGAACCACCACCACCACAACAACAACAACAACAACAACAACAACACATAATAATAATGTGAGCTATTCATGCTAATCAGGAGTAAGCTAACAGGATTATCGTTGTTGAGCCTTTGTCCACAGCTCTTACGTTGGTTTACGTTTGAGATCATCAGTCAAGTGCAGGACCGCCTATCTGTATGCTATATATGCTATATACCGCCTATCTGTATGCTATATGTGCTATATACCGCCTATCTGTATGCTATATGTGCTATATACCGCCTATCTGTATGCTATATATGCTATATACCGCCTATTTGTATGCTATATATACTATATACCGCCTATCTGTATGCTATATATGCTATATACCGCCTATCTGTATGCTATATATGCTATATACCGCCTATCCGTCTGCTATATATGCTATATATCGCCTATCTGTATGCTATATATGCTATATACCGCCTATCTGTATGCTATATGTGCTATATACCGCCTATCCGTATGCTATATGTGCTATATATCGCCTATCTGTATGCTATATATGCTATATACAGCCTATCTGTATGCTATATATGCTATATACCGCCTATTCGTCTGCTATATATGCTATATATCGCCTATCTGTATGCTATATATGCTATATACCGCCTATCCGTCTGCTATATATGCTATATATCGCCTATCTGTATGCTATATATGCTATATACCGCCTATCTGTATGCTATATATGCTATATACCGCCTATCCGTATGCTATATATGCTATATATCGCCTATCTGTATGCTATATATGCTATATACAGCCTATCTGTATGCTATATATGCTATATACCGCCTATCTGTATGCTATATACCGCCGATCTGTATGCTATATATGCTATATACCACCTATCTGTATGCTATATACCGCTATATATATACAAATTCATACACTGAGTATTATTAATAACATGTCTTTACGATGTCAAAGTGGTGGAATACATGTTACATATTTACCTGCTCATGTTGGTGATCACCTGCAGCCCTGATGGAGACAGACTAGGTCTGCGAGGACCCGGTCTCTGTGAGAACCGGCTTTGCGAGGACCTGGTTTGCGAGGACCTGGTCTGCGAGGACCGGGTTTGCGAGGACCGGGTTTGCGAGGACCAGTCCTCCGAGTCTTCAGGCTGCTGTCCCTCTCCAACACGGTGATAAACAGTGTGAACCTGCAGCTCTCAGTTCAGAGAGCTGATCATGTGTTATGACTTTATGAGCGAGTGTTATGACTTTATGATCACGTGTTATGACTTCATGATCATGTTACAGATTAATCCTCAGCTTCTTCCTGCTGCCTCTGAGCCACTGGAACCACACTGAGGACATAAAGCTCCTCCTCCCTGAAGCATCTCTGTGTATACATGTATACTATGTCTATACAGTGTATATGTATACATTGTGTATAGACATAGTATACATGTCTATACACATGTATACTATGTGTATAGACATGTATACCCTGTGTATTTACATGTATACTCTGTGTATTTACATGTATATCTCTAAACCTCTTGGTGTTCAGGACTCTGAGGCGATGCTCTGTGAGAGAGCGCCCCCTGCTGGAGGAACTACAACAGTCTGTGTCCCAAATCTATCCTTCTACACACAAAGTACTAAACACTGATCACATGTTAAACTCCCTCAGCCGAATACAATCTGTAATGGAAATGAACCTCATTAAACTCCTTGAGACAAAACTAATGTCTTTCAGCATTTATTAAACACAAACCTGGAATAATTCAATTGAATGGACAACAAAATAAAATGTACAATAAATATTAAAATAAGCTGTACAATAAATATTAAAATAAACTGTACAATAAATCATAAATATTTCTTTCATGATGTATCAAAACAATATATATAAATAACTATTTATCTTCATATTAACGAGGTAAAATATGTCACTTCCGGGTCACACCACAGGGGGCGGGAAGCCCGTTTCGCGGTGGTTTGCGACCCGCCATTAAAGCCGAAGAAGAAGAAGAAGAAGAAGGAGCGGAAGGAGCGCAGAAGAAGAAGAGCCCCGGCGCTGCGCCCTGACTGCCACACTGCGCAGATGCGCAACCAGCAGCGCAGCGCAGCTCCGGCACACCGAACAGACAGCGGCACGTTGGGGCGGAAGAGAAAACAGCGCGCGAGGGGCAACACGGAGACCAGGAGTGACGTCAGTGAGGCGGCAGGTAAGCCCGACTCACCTGAGCGGCTCCTCGGGTCCGGGGTGTGTGTGTGTGTGCCAGCGGGGCCGCCTTCCTGGCTTCCCCAGGCGGGTGTGTGTGCAGGCCCGCCCCGCTCCTCCGCCGCCGCTCACCAGACTGCACTCGCAAACGCGCTCATTTAGCGCAGTTATGCGTTTAACCCGCGCGGTGTGAAGCTGCTCGTCGGTGTGAGGTGTGTCCCGAGGAGCCCTGGGTGCGCTCTTCGGTCCGGCACCAACACAACTGAGCAAACATAACCGCTCCAGCAGAGAAGCTGTCCGGCTGCTCCTCCGGCTCCAGCCCGGCCTGCTGGGGTCATGGTCAACTTCCGTTTGTCTTCCATCAACGACTCTTAAATCTGGAGGTTTTTAAATGGACTCTGGTTCTGCTAATTAGCATGCTAGCTAGCGAGCCAACTAGCTAGACGAAGTGATCTGCTGAGCTAACGTTAGCATCTAGGATAACATTATGACTATTATTATGATTGTTATTATTCATAGTATGACTATTTACTCACACCAGATAACTTAAAAGTCACGAGCAAGTGTTTATGAAAGCGACGTGGCGTAATAATACACTGTGTGTGTGTGTGTGTGTGTGTGTGTGTGTGTCAGTCAGTCAGAGAAAAGACAGAAAGAGGAACTATAGACCAACTCAATCCTCTCGGTTCTAACGGCTCTAATCAGTGGCTCTTAAATCCTGAGGTTTTTTAATGTAGTTTGGTGTGAGTTACGTGGTTGTGTAGTTATAGTTATTTGATGTTTAGGTAGTGTGTGTGTGTGTCTGTCCTCTGATAATCCGTAGTACTGGTGTGTCCTTAGCGACCATGGTGGGCGAACGCCGCAACGGGAACCTGCTGGTGCAGCTGGGCCCGAGGCTGCAGGCGTACCCAGAGGAGCTGATCCGCCAGCGCCGCACGCACGACGGGCAGACGGAGCACCTGATCCGCTGGTGCCTCGTCACCATCGACGACGGCACCGGCGGCAGCGAGGCGGGCGGGACGGGCGGCGCCGGGTCGGACGGGTCCGGCTCCGGCTCCACGTCAGGAGAGAGCAAGCCGGAGAACATCCTGATGTGGATGTCCACGGAGGACGTGTACGCCAGCTGCCCCGGCCTGCTGGGCAAGAGGAAGGCGGACGCGCAGCAGCGCCCCCTCCAGCAGGAGGCGCTGCGCGGCGAAGCCGCCGCTAGGGGCGCCGCCGACTCGCCCGCGGACGCCACCTTTGACGAGGTGGAGCTGTCGGACATGAAGGAGGACGTGAAGAACCTGGTGCGTCGGGCCAGGAAGCAGATGGCCAAGAAGAGCGACTTCTCCATCAGCATCACGCACACCATCCACGTGCTGAGCGCCTACGCCGGCATCGGCTCGCTGGTCGGCGTCTTCAAGGAGACCGGCGCCCTCAACCTGCTGATGGAGCTGCTGTGCAACCGGGAGACGCAGACCCGGCGCAGCGCCGGCAAGATGCTGCGTGCGCTCGCCTCGCACGACGCAGGTAAAACTCACGCCGCTCTCTGATTGGCCGGCAGGCAGCTGACCAGTTTCCCTCTGGTTCCTATCTTTATGCTAAGCTCAGCTAAAACGTATTTATTCCAGATGTTCTGTTGGTTCTGGTCCGGTTGAGCGCCACTGGGTTCTGAGCTGGTGAAGCTGTGGTTGTATAGAAGTCTATGCAGAGATGAAACAACCAGAGGAGTCGCCCCCTGGTGGTCAGGAGAGAGAATGCAGCTTTAACACATGAAGCATAGACTTCTATACAACCAGAGGAGTCGCCCCCTGGTGGTCAGGAGAGAGAATGCAGCTTTAACACATGAAGCATAGACTTCTATACAACCAGAGGAGTCGCCCCCTGGTGGTCAGGAGAGAGAATGCAGCTTTAACACATGAAGCATAGACTTCTATACAACCAGAGGAGTCACATCTTGTGTAAATAATGTTGTAACACTTCTTCTTCTGTTGCCGCTTGATGAGGAGTGGCTGAGAGTTTTTCCCATGAGTCATTGCAGCGTTCAGTGTGATAACATCAGAGGAGAGCTCTCACTCTGACTCACAATGGAAAAGTTTTTGTGTGTGTGTGTGTGTGTGTGTGTGTGTGTGTGTGTGTGTGTGTGTGTGTGTGTGTGTGTGTGTGTGTGTGTGTGTGTGTGTGTGTGTGTGTGTGTGTGTGTGTGTGTGGCTGCACAGATCCTCTATTGGGCACAGATGCTGCTCTCGATGTCTTTTTGAAGCAGCTCTTCAGGTTCACAGTGACTGGAGATGCTGAGTCATCCTGATGCGTCACAGAACTTCTAGTTCTGGAAACTACAGAAACACGTAGTCACTCCAGAGCTTCACCTCGGAGCCCCGATGCCTCGTTTACATCCATGTTTACAACCATGTTTACATGTTTACATCCATGTTTACATCCATCCTTTTGTCTCTCTTACCTCGTGTCCTCTGGTCTTAACCTCGTGTCCTCTGGTCTTAACCTCGTGTCCTCTGGTCTTAACCTCGTGTCCTCTGGTCTTAACCTCGTGTCCTCTGGTCTTAACCTCGTGTCCTCTCCGTCCCCCTACAGGAAGCCGGGCGTACGTCCTGCTGTCCCTCAGCCAGCAGGACGGCATCGAGCAGCACATGGACTTTGATAACCGCTACACTCTGCTGGAGCTGTTTGCAGAGACCACGTCCTCTGAGGAGCACGGCATCTCCTTCGAAGGGATCCACCTGCCGCAGGTGAGCTCACGTCTGACAGGACGCCAGGGGTCTGAAACACCAAGGAGGCTCCGAGTCCGAGGGTCTACTGGGTCCACGAGGGTCAACAGGAGCGTCTCGTCTCCTTTAGTTCTCCTCGTGACCTCTTCCTCCTCTTCCTCCTCCTCGCGGTGGAGCCGTGTGGCTCCTCACATGTATGACCGTGTGTTGAGTCGCTCTGTGACAGAAGCTCCAGACTCCTGTTCCTTCATGTGGACAATACGACTCACTGAAACCACGGCCGCTACTGACTTATTATTATTATTATTATTATTATTATTATTGTCATCATCATCATCATCACCATAGTGATGGATGACGTCGTGGTTCGTGTCCCCTCTGTGCTCAGATCCCTGGAAAGCTGCTGTTCTCTCTGGTGAAGCGTTACCTGTGCGTGACGTCGCTTATGGACAAGCTCAACACGGCGGGGGCGGAGTCAAACTCTGACCGACCGGACGCCAGCCCCGCCTCCACCTCCAGCACCGCCCACCAGGCGGACCACCTGCGCATGCAGCGGGAGTTTGACTTCACCATGGCCATGGCCAACCTCATCTCGGAGCTGGTCCGCGTGATGGGCTGGGACCGGAACCGCCAGACCCCCGACGCCCCCGCCCCCGGCCCGGCAGGAGGCGGGGGCTGCTGGGAGGAGCCGGGGGAGGAGGCGCCCCGGCCCGTCCTCAGGTCCATTTTCCAGCCTCGTTTCTGCGCCTCCCCCGTCGTCCTCGACAACAGCTCCACGGTAGCCGCTCCTGTCGCCGCCGCACCACCGAAGAAGAAGACGGGGAACGGCTACAAGACGCGCTCCGACTTCGCCAGCCGCTCGGCCTACGTGGAGTACGTCCAGGACAACCTGAAGAGCGGCATGATGGTGCGCATGCTGGAGGACTACGAGGAGGTCAGCGCCGGCGACGAGGGCGAGTTTCGCTACAGCAACGACGGCTCGCCACCTGTTCAGGTGAGGAGGCAATAAGACACGCCTACCTTCAATAAGACACGCCTACCTTCAATAAGACACGCCTACCTTCAATAAGACACGCCTTCAATAAGACACGCCTACCTTCAATAAGACACGCCTACCCTCAATAAGACACGCCCACCCTCAATAGGACACGCCCACCCTCAATAGGACACGCCCACCCTCAATAGGACACGCCCACCTTCAATAAGACACGCCCACCTTCAATAGGACACGCCCACCTTCAATAGGACACGCCCACCTTCAATAAGACACGCCCACCTTCAATAGGACACGCCCACCTTGAATAATCATGGCGGCTGACGCCGCAGTAGTGGCAGAGTCATCCTTCAGTCAGAGGGTCGGAGGTTCAATCCCCGGCCCTCTGATGACTGACTGATGAGTGCAGGTCCGTTATGCTATCGGGACGAGAGTCCCGGCAGACCTTTGCACCCTGTAGGAGCCCTCTCACCCTCTCACCCTGTCACCCTGTGAGCAGGTGTACTGGAACTCGCTGTCCAGGACCTACTGGGTCCACTGGCACATGGTGGAGGTGCTGGGCAGCGGCGGCAGCAGCAGCCAGGCGGAGAAGGAGACGCAGGAGAAGGCCTCCACGCTGACGGAGACGCTCAAGCTCACGGCCGGTAAGACCCGGCCCGCCGGGGTCCTCCATGGTCCTGAGTGTTGTTGCGGCCCTCTGAGTGTTGTTGTGCTCCGCAGTGAGCCAGGCCTTCTTCTGCAAGCCCCCCGGGGGGCTGTACTCGCTGCCCTACCTGTCCCAGGGGCTGCACCCGGAGACGCCGGCGCTGAGCCGGGCCGAGTGGTGGGAGATCCTCTTCTTCATCAAGAAGCTGGACCTTGACCAGCAGCGGGAGGTCAACGCCGTCCTGCTGCAGAGCCTCGACGACCAGGTGAGACAAACACGGACGCCGAGGAGCATGCTGGGAAACTGAGGCTCTCGTCCTGTGAAGACCAGGAAGAAGGAAAATACAGAATAACTCATTCACTGGAAAAGGTCTCTCTATAAAACACTGTCTGTATGTCTGTCTGTCTGTGCTGGAGGAGGCGGAGCTGGACGACTGGTCTCTGATTGGTCTGTCTGTCCCTGGAGGCGTGGCTAAGAAGCTGCTTCACTACCTGAAGCAGAAGCTGCCGTCGTCGTGTCTGAGCGACCTGCTTTGTTCTCACACCTTCTCCAAGCACTACCTAAGAGGAGGAGGAGGC
Organism: Clinocottus analis; assembly: GCF_023055335.1. Classification (NCBI taxonomy): domain Eukaryota; kingdom Metazoa; phylum Chordata; class Actinopteri; order Perciformes; family Cottidae; genus Clinocottus; species Clinocottus analis. The sequence goes on along the minus strand of NW_027176213.1, from coordinate 287,699 downwards.
AGTGTGGAGGACGAAGAGCTGCTTGGTGAGGGGACACACACGCACACGCACACGCGCACACACACAAATAAATAAGGATTCAAAGAGAGGTTTCTCTTTACATATAAATCAGCGTCCATGAGTACGACTTTGTTTTCCAGCTGAAAGCTCTCTGGGTTCGTCCGGCCTCGGAGAAGGACAGACCTCCTCCTCTTCGTCATCGGTCTTGACGTCTTCCTCCTCCTCCTCCTCCTCTTCCATGGGTTCTGTCTCCAAAAAAGCGAAGAAGGAACCTCCTGCTGACCCCGACTGCAGCAGCCCAGAGACGGAGAGCGAGCTTCCTTCAGAGGACGACAGCCAATACCCCGAAGACCTGGAGGACAAGATGAAAGGTGTGAGGAGGAGATGAGAGGTGTGAGGAGGAGATGAGAGGTGTGAGGAGGAGATGAGAGGTGTGAGGAGGAGATGAGAGGTGTGAGGAGGAGATGAGAGGTGTGAGGAGGAGATGAGAGGTGTGAGGAGGAGATGAGAAGTGTGAGGAGGAGATGAGAGGTGTGAGGAGGAGATGAGAGGTGTGAGGAGGAGATGAGAGGTGTGAGGAGGAGATGAGAGGTGTGAGGAGGAGATGAGAGGTGTGAGGAGGAGATGAGAGGTGTGAGGAGGAGGAGATGAGAGGTGTGAGGAGGAGGAGATGAGAGGTGTGAGGAGGAGGAGATGAGAGGTGTGAGGAGGAGGAGATGAGAGGTGTGAGGAGGAGGAGATGAGAGGTGTGAGGAGGAGGAGATGAGAGGTGTGAGGAGGAGGAGATGAGAGGTGTGAGGAGGAGGAGATGAGAGGTGTGAGGAGGAGGAGGAGATGAGAGGTGTGAGGTGTGAGGAGGAGGAGATGAGAGGTGTGAGGTGTGAGGAGGAGGAGATGAGAGGTGTGAGGAGGAGGAGATGAGAGGTGTGAGGAGGAGGAGATGAGAGGTGTGAGGAGGAGGCGATGAGAGGTGTGAGGAGGAGGAGATGAGAGGTGTGAGGAGGAGGAGATGAGAGGTGTGAGGAGGAGGAGATGAGAGGTGTGAGGAGGAGGAGATGAGAGGTGTGAGGAGGAGGAGATGAGAGGTGTGAGGAGGAGAGGAGATGAGGTGACGCAGCACGTTGAGGCTGATGAGCGTCGTGAAGTCCGATCAGAACCGTCTCCTGACCCGCTGTTCTGTCCTCCCAGTGTTCCACAACCCGCGGGTCCAGGGCAAGAAGACGGTGCTGGAAAAAATGGGGGAGGTGGTGGACATCCTGAAGAAGGGCGCGTCGGGCTCGGACCCGGGCCAGCAGCTGGCCACCGTCCTCTTCATCACCAGGCTGCTGGAGGAGAAGGGAGGCCAGGAGAAGAACTCCATGAGGAGCGACTCCGCCCAGACCGTCCGGTGAGGGAAGCGCTCCAGCACATAGACGGAGCCGCCGGCTCCGTCTATGTGCTGGGACGGCTGTGTGTTCCAGCATGTCGTCGATCATATTTCATGCTACTTTCTCTGTGCTGCACCACTCTGAGCCCTCCACCGTTTATCATGAGCAGCACCGAGTAAACACTGTTCCATCCTCCAGGGATCAGAAGGTACATGACGTTCTCGTGGTGCGTTCAGGCTCTCTGTGAACATGATAACGTTCTCGTGATGCGTTCAGGCTCTCTGTGAACATGATAACGTTCTCGTGGTGCGTTCAGGCTCTCTGTGAACATGATAACGTTCTCGTGGTGCGTTCGGGCTCTCTGTGAACATGATAACGTTCTCATGGTGCGTTCAGGCTCTCTGTGAACATGATAACGTTCTCGTGGTGCGTTCAGGCTCTCTGTGAACATGATAACGTTCTCATGGTGCGTTCAGGCTCTCTGTGAACATGATAACGTTCTCGTGGTGCGTTCGGGCTCTCTGTGAACATCATAACGTTCTCATGGTGCGTTCAGGCTCTCTGTGAACATGATAACGTTCTCATGGTGCGTTCAGGCTCTCTGTGAACATGATAACGTTCTCGTGGTGCGTTCGGGCTCTCTGTGAACATGATAACGTTCTCATGGTGCGTTCAGGCTCTCTGTGAACATGATAACGTTCTCGTGGTGCGTTCGGGCTCTCTGTGAACATGATAACGTTCTCATGGTGCGTTCAGGCTCTCTGTAAACATGGTAACGTTCTCATGGTGCCTTCAGGCTCTCCGTGAACATGAGGACTGGCTGAAGTAACACCTGTGTGGTCCTCTGCAGGGACAAGGTGCTGAAGCTGCTGGTGGAGCTGCTGGCCTCGGCCTCCAGAGACCTGGTCCTGGGCTCCCTGAGGCTGGCTCACCTGCTCATGCTCAGGTACGAGTGGAGGGTGTCCTTCGCCACCGAGGGCGGAGTCAAGGCCGTCCTGTCCTGCATGCTGGAGTTCTCCAGCAGCGCTCCGGTCCAGCAGCTGGCGCTCGCAGTAAGACCCTTTCCTCTTCTCTACCCAAGTCTAGAGACCTGCAGAGACCTGCAGGGACCTGCAGGGACCCTATAGACTGCAGAGAGACCCTAGAGAGACTCTAGAAAAGCCCTAGAGACCCCAGAAAAGACCTGAGGGTTTCACCACTTATCAAGATCCCGCTGGACCGAGGCAGCAAATCAACTGAAGCAGCAGGCGGGCCTTATACCTGTGACTTCCTGTTGTTCAGTGTAGAAGGAGGAAGGCTGACGAAGAGGTTTTTAACTACCATGACCTGTTGGATGTTTCCATGTGGTCACCTGGTTGTTGTTGTTGTTGTTGTTGACAGACCCTGAAGGTGATCTCTGGAGCCAGTAAACACGACCTGCGCAGCGCCGGCGGCAGCCTCCCGCTCTCAGAGTCCGGCACTCAGATGATGTTGGAGATCTTCGCCAGCATCGGCTCGGCGACGCCCGCGGGCTCCCGGGGCCTGCTGGGCGCCGTGCCGGCCGCCATGGAGCTCCTGCTGCAGACCAAAGGGTAACGTCCTGCCGCCGCCGGCAAACGGCGTGTGTTGGTCTGTGTGTTGGTCTGTGTGTTGGTCTGTGTGTAACCCTGTGTGTAACCCTGTGTGTAACCCTGTGCAGCGGCGTGCCGGCGGTGCGTAACGGGCTGCTGCTGGTCGTCATGCTGGTCTCCAGCCACAAGAGCCTGGCGGAGCAGCTGGAGGCCGCCGGCCTCGCCGCCGTGCTCAAGAAGTGTCTGACGCTGTCCCGAGCCGACACCATGCTGGCCATCATCGCCCTGAACCACGTGTCCATGCTGCACCGGCTGGACGGCAAAGGTAGCCCACCTTGAGCATTTACCTGGTCCGAGAACCAACACTACCTCTTTAGTCCACAGGGGGCACCAGAACCAACACTACCTCTTTAGTCCACAGGGGGCACTAGAACCAACACTACCTCTTTAGTCCACAGGGGGCACCAGAACCAACACTACCTCTTTAGTCCACAGGGGGCACTAGAACCAACACTACCTCTTTAGTCCACAGGGGGCACCAGAACCAACACTACCTCTTTAGTCCACAGGGGGCACTAGAACCAACACTACCTCTTTAGTCCACAGGGGGCACCAGAACCAACACTACCTCTTTAGTCCACAGGGGGCACCAGAACCAACACTACCTCTTTAGTCCACAGGGGGCACCAGAACCAACACTACCTCTTTAGTCCACAGGGGGCACTAGAACCAACACTACCTCTTTAGTCCACAGGGGGCACCAGAACCAACACTACCTCTTTAGTCCACAGGGGGCACTAGAACCAACACTACCTCTTTAGTCCACAGGGGGCACCAGAACCAACACTACCTCTTTAGTCCACAGGGGGCACTAGAACCAACACTACCTCTTTAGTCCACAGGGGGCACTAGAACCAACACTACCTCTTTAGTCCACAGGGGGCACCAGAACCAACACTACCTCTTTAGTCCACAGGGGGCACCAGAACCAACACTACCTCTTTAGTCCACAGGGGGCACCAGAACCAACACTACCTCTTTAGTCCACAGGGGGCACTAGAACCAACACTACCTCTTTAGTCCACAGGGGGCACTAGAACCAACACTACCTCTTTAGTCCACAGGGGGCACCAGAACCAACACTACCTCTTTAGTCCACAGGGGGCACTAGAACCAACACTACCTCTTTAGTCCACAGGGGGCACTAGAACCAACACTACCTCTTTAGTCCACAGTCGGCACTAGAACCAACACTACCTCTTTAGTCCACAGGGGGCACTAGAACCAACACTACCTCTTTAGTCCACAGGGGGCACCAGAACCAACACTACCTCTTTAGTCCACAGGGGGCACCAGAACCAACACTACCTCTTTAGTCCACAGGGGGCACTAGAACCAACACTACCTCTTTAGTCCACAGGGGGCACCAGAACCAACACTACCTCTTTAGTCCACAGGGGGCACCAGAACCAACACTACCTCTTTAGTCCACAGGGGGCACCAGAACCAACACTACCTCTTTAGTCCACAGGGGGCACCAGAACCAACACTACCTCTTTAGTCCACAGGGGGCGCTAGAACCAACACTACCTCTTTAGTCCACAGGGGGCACCAGAACCAACACTACCTCTTTAGTCCACAGGGGGCGCTAGAACCAACACTACCTCTTTAGTCCACAGGGGGCGCCAGAACCAACACTACCTCTTTATTCCACAGGGGGCACCAGAACCAACACTACCTCTTTATTCCACAGGGGGCACCAGAACCAACACTACCTCTTTAGTCCACAGGGGGCGCTAGAACCAACACTACCTCTTTAGTCCACAGGGGGCACCAGAACCAACACTACCTCTTTAGTCCACAGGGGGCACCAGAACCAACACTACCTATGCTTACATATTGATCTGTTCTTCTTCTGTGGTGCTCAGAGTCCCGGGAGCAGCTGGACTTGAAGGACACGGAGCTGCAGATGCTGGTGGTGAGCCTGAAGGAGCTGACGGCCACCAGAGAGGTGATCCAGACTCTGGAGCAGCTGCTGTGTGACGACGCCTCCCAGCTGGAGGAGGAGCGCAGACAGGTAACTGATGGTGGGGTTATCATTACACGATGACGATGACGATGATGATGATGATGATGATGATGATGCCGTCTCAGGTGACTCACAGTCGGGACACCTATCAGGATCTGGTCCGCCTGATGGAGCAGCACCGAGCTGACCGGGCCGTCCAGCTGTCCATCCTCAGGTACCTAGCAGCCACGGCCTATGATGATGATGATGATGATGATGAGCTCGTCTGATTGGCTCTTGGTTTCCTGCAGGATCCTGAACAAGTTCCTGGACCACTACCAAGAGGACATGCTGCCATGGCACGAGAGCATCGAGCCCTGTCTGTCCTCCATGACGGCCTTCCTCAGCGACAGAGAGGTGGGTCCAGCTGTGTAACCTCCTGTGATTGGTTGCTCAGGTGGTCCAGCTGTGTAACCTCCTGTGATTGGTTGCTCAGGTGGTCCAGCTGTGTAACCTCCTGTGATTGGTTGCTCAGGTGGTCCAGCTGTCTAACCTCCTGTGATTGGTTGCCAGGTGGTCCAGCTGTCTAACCTCCTGTGATTGGTTGCCAGGTGGTCCAGCTGTGTAACCTCCTGTGATTGGTTGCCAGGTGGTCCAGCTGTGTAACCTCCTGTGATTGGTTGCCAGGTGGTCCAGCTGTCTAACCTCCTGTGATTGGTTGCCAGGTGGTCCAGCTGTCTAACCTCCTGTGATTGGTTGCCAGGTGGTCCAGCTGTCTAACCTCCTGTGATTGGTTGCTCAGGTGGTCCAGCTGTGTAACCTCCTGTGATTGGTTGCAAGGTGGTCCAGCTGTCTAACCTCCTGTGATTGGTTGCCAGGTGGTCCAGCTGTCTAACCTCCTGTGATTGGTTGCCAGGTGGTCCAGCTGTTCGTGCGCTTCCTGTACCGGCTGGCGTCCCTGAACAAGGACTACACGGTGGTGATGTGTCGGCTTGGCACCAAAGAGGCGCTGGTGAAGGCTCTGGACAAGCACAGCTCCAGCCTGCTGCTGGTCCCCGAGCTCAGGGACCTCATCACCGATTGTGAGAAGTACGCCAGCCTCTACAAGAAGATGACCACCAGCGTGCTGGCCGGGTGCATCCAGGTACTGCCGTCCAGAGGGACATCAGTAGTCGACAGGTCACAGGTCACACTGAATGCAGTGCATGAGCAGCATGCAGCTGTGGGTGCTCCGTGTGGTCCAACAGGGTACTACATGGTGTCTATCTGAAGGAACATGTACTTCCTGCTTCCTGTCAGATGGTGCTGGGTCAGATCGAGGAGCACCGGCGCAGCCACCAGCCAATCAACATCCCCTTCTTCGACGTGTTCCTCAGGAACCTCTGCCAAGGTGGGTCCAGCGCCCGGCACCCGCACCTGTGAGCAGGTTGTAGGTACTGTGAGTTAATATGAAGACAACGTGTTGTGTTCAGGCTCCAGCGTGGAGCTCAAGGAGGACAAGTGCTGGGAGAAGGTGGAGGTGTCGTCCAATCACCACCGAGCTAACAAGCTGACCGACAAGAACCCCAAAACCTACTGGGAGTCCAACGGCTGCACCGGTTCCCACTTCATCAACATCTACATGCACAAAGGAGTCGTCATCAGGTACAGACTGCTGCTGCTGAACACCTGCTGCTGAACACCTGCTGCTGAACACCTGCTGCTGAACACCTGCTGCTGAACACCTGCTGCTGAACACCTGCTGCTGAACACCTGCTGCTGAACACCAGGTGTGGGTCACCAGGTGTGGAGCAGGACAGCTGAAGGTGACCTTGTCTTGCAGGCAGCTGGCCGTGCAGGTGGCCAGCGAGGACTCCAGCTACATGCCGGCCCGGGTTCTGGTTCTGGGAGGAGACGACCCGACCAACGTCAACACAGAGCTGAACACGGTGAGCCTCCTCTTCCTCTCCGACGAAGGCTCGTCACGTCACCCCAAATGATAACTCTGTGTGTGTGCGTGTGTGTGTGTGTGTGTGTGTGTGTGTGTGTGTGTGTGTGTGTGTGTGTGTGTGTGCAGGTGAATGTGACTCCGTCGGCCAGTCGCGTGGTTCTCCTGGAGAACATGACCAGGTTCTGGTCCATCATCCAGATCAGGGTCAAGAGATGTCAGCAGGTCTGTAAGGACTCCTCCTTCTCTGACTCCTCCTCCTCTCCACTGACTCCTCCTCTTCTCTGACTCCTCCTCTCCAGTGACTCCTCCTCCTCTCCAGTGACTCCTCCTCCTCTTCTCTGACTCCTCCTCCTCTTCTCTGACTCCTCCTCCTCCTTTTCTCTGACTCCTCCTCTTCTCTGACTCCTCCTCTCCAGTGACTCCTCCTCCTCTTCTCTGACTCCTCTTCTCTGACTCCTCCTCTTCTCTGACTCCTCCTCCTCTCCTCTGACTCCTCCTCTCACAGGGAGGTATTGATACTCGGGTTCACGGGTTCGAGGTTCTGGGTCCAAAGCCGACGTTCTGGCCGGTGTTCAAGGAGCAGCTGTGCTGCAGGACGTTCCTGTTCTACAGCACCAAGGCCCACACCTGGTGCCAGGAGGTTCTGGAGGACCAGACGCAGCTGCTGCAGCTCTTCAACAAGTAGGTACTGCTGGTAGTACTGCTGGTACTGTTAGTACTGCTGGTAGTACTGGTGGTACTGCTGGTAGGACTGTTGGTACTGCTGGTACTGTTAGTACTGCTGGTAGTACTGTTGGTACTGCTGGTACTGTTAGTACTGCTGGTAGTACTGTTGGTACTGCTGGTAGTACTGTTAGTACTGCTGGTAGGACTGTTGGTACTGCTGGTAGTACTGTTAGTACTGCTGGTAGGACTGTTAGTACTGCTGGTACTGTTAGTACTGCTGGTAGTACTGTTAGTACTGCTGGTAGGACTGTTAGTACTGCTGGTAGGACTGTTAGTACTGCTGGTAGGACTGTTAGTACTGCTGGTAGTACTGTTAGTACTGCTGGTAGGACTGTTAGTACTGCTGGTAGGACTGTTAGTACTGCTGGTAGGACTGTTGGTACTGCTGGTAGGACTGTTGGTACTGCTGGTAGGACTGTTGGTACTGCTGGTAGGACTGTTGGTACTGCTGGTAGGACTGTTGGTACTGCTGGTAGGACTGTTGGTACTGCTGGTAGTACTGTTGGTACTGCTGGTACTGTTAGTACTGCTGGTAGTACTGTTAGTACTGCTGGTAGGACTGTTAGTACTGCTGGTAGGACTGTTAGTACTGCTGGTAGGACTGTTAGTACTGCTGGTAGTACTGTTAGTACTGCTGGTAGGACTGTTAGTACTGCTGGTAGGACTGTTAGTACTGCTGGTAGGACTGTTGGTACTGCTGGTAGGACTGTTGGTACTGCTGGTAGGACTGTTGGTACTGCTGGTAGGACTGTTGGTACTGCTGGTAGGACTGTTGGTACTGCTGGTAGGACTGTTAGTACTGCTGGTAGTACTGTTAGTACTGCTGGTACTGCTGGTAGGACTGTTAGTACTGCTGGTAGGACTGTTAGTACTGCTGGTAGGACTGTTGGTACTGCTGGTAGGACTGTTAGTACTGCTGGTAGGACTGTTGGTACTGCTGGTAGGACTGTTGGTACTGCTGGTAGGACTGTTGGTACTGCTGGTAGTACTGTTGGTACTGCTGGTAGGACTGTTGGTACTGCTGGTAGTACTGTTAGTACTGCTGGTAGGACTGTTAGTACTGCTGGTAGGACTGTTAGTACTGCTGGTAGGACTGTTGGTACTGCTGGTAGGACTGTTGGTACTGCTGGTAGGACTGTTAGTACTGCTGGTAGTACTGTTAGTACTGCTGGTAGTACTGTTAGTACTGCTGGTAGGACTGTTAGTACTGCTGGTAGGACTGTTGGTACTGCTGGTAGGACTGTTGGTACTGCTGGTAGTACTGTTGGTACTGCTGGTAGGACTGTTGGTACTGCTGGTAGGACTGTTGGTACTGCTGGTAGGACTGTTGGTACTGCTGGTACTGTTAGTACTGCTGGTAGTACTGTTGGTACTGCTGGTACTGCTGGTACTGTTAGTACTGCTGGTAGTACTGCTGGTAGTACTGTTGGTAGGATTGTTGGTACTGCTGGTACTGTTGGTACTGCTGGTAGGACTGTTGGTACTGCTGGTAGTACTGGTGGTACTGGTTGTAGGACTGTTAGTACTGCTGGTAGGACTGTTGGTACTGCTGGTACTGTTAGTACTGCTGGTAGTACTGTTGGTACTGCTGTTAACAACACTGATAGTGTGTGTGTGTGTGTGTGTGTGTGTGCGCGTGTAGGCTGAACAGCGCTCTGAGACACGAGCAGATGTTTGCTGATCGTTTCCTGCCGGACGCTGAAGCGTCTGAAGCTCTGGGGAGAACCTGCTGGGAGGCTCTGATCACACCTATAGTGCACAGCATCACACACACAGGTACACACGCACTGACACTGTGTGTGTGTACCTGACAGGTACACACACACAGTGTCCTCATAACGACTGCTCAACCTGAACTTGGTCCTCAGAAAGATGGCTCTCTCACCTGTTTTACCCAGAATCCTCAGCGTCCAGCCCTCTGTCCTGGCTGCTCAGTGAGTACCTGTGCAACGCCGAGTCCACACGCCGCTGCAAAAGCCGGGCGGCCATCTTTAACTCCAGAGTGCGGCGCCTCACACACCTGCTGGTCCACGTGGACACGAGCCGGCTGGACGCAGAGGAGCTCCGACCGCCGGTCAAGTCAAGTGAGTCCACGAGGACGGCGAGGACAGGCTGGCCTGGTGATGTCACCATGATGTCACCATGACGGGCTGGCCTGGTGATGTCATCATGATGTCACCATGACGGGCTGGCCTGGTGATGTCATCATGATGTCACCATGACGGGCTGGCCTGGTGATGTCACCATGACGGGCTGGCCTGGTGATGTCATCATGATGTCACCATGACGGGCTGGCCTGGTGACATCATGTTGATGTCACTTTGACATCACAAGACGGTAAAATGTGAACAGCCATGACGTGTGGATCTAACGAGTTTATTTTGTTTTCAGAAGGTCTCAACCGAAGCAAAGAGCTGAAGAGTAAGTAGCACCAGAGGTCAGAGGTCAATCTGCTGTTTGTTTATGTTCTGTCACATGGCGCCCGGCAGCCGGCGTCCGACACTTGACACTTGAAATGATGTAGGCACCTGCCGCCGGCGGCCTGCCGGCGGCCTGCCGGCGGCCTGCCGGCGGCCTGCCTCATTTTTGTCATTTAAAGATTTTAATTCAACGAAAAGCGACTTCCTCAAGAGAATCTGCCGTTTTAACGTTTTCCTTCCAGACGGTAATGAGGGGAAGAACAAAGAAACGGCCGCAGCCTCTTCCTCCTCCTCGTCCTCCTCGGCCAAGCCCAAGATGAAGGGCAGCAGCAGCATCGCGGGCATCGCCCTCTGCTGGCAGGGCGTGGTAGAGCGCCAGGTAACACACACACACACACAGCCGGGAGGGCGGGGCGTCTCAAATGTGTCTCTGTGGTCACACCTGTGCTCCCCTCAGGTGAAGAGCTTCCTGGAGTCCAGCTGCAGCCTGCCGGACTTCGTGGAGCGCTACCGGACTCTGCACCTGCGGCTGAAGAACGCCATGGAGGAGCTGTTCGGACAGCAGACCGCCTTCGTGCTCGCCCTGCGGCACGGCTTCTCCAGCGCGCTGCTGCAGCTGTCCATCCTCAGAGCCATGCACGTGAGTCACTCCTGTCCTCAGAGCCATGCACGTGAGTCACTCCTGTCCTCAGAGCCGTGCACGGGAGTCACTCCTGTCCTCAGAGCCGTGCACGGGAGTCACTCCTGTCCTCAGAGCCGTGCACGGGAGTCACTCCTGTCCTCAGAGCCGTGCACGGGAGTCACTCCTGTCCTCAGAGCCGTGCACGGGAGTCACTCCTGTCCTCAGAGCCGTGCACGGGAGTCACTCCTGTCCTCAGAGCCGTGCACGTGAGTCACTCCTGTCCTCAGAGCCGTGCACGGGAGTCACTCCAGAAGCTTGACGTGTGTGTGTGTGTGTGTGTGTGTGTGTGTGTGTGTGTGTGTGTGTGTGTGTGTGTGTGTGTGTGTGTGTGTGTGTGTGTGTGTGTGTGTGTGTGTGTGTGTGTGTCCGTCCAGGTGAGCGAGCGCTTCTCCCAGTACATAGACTCCACCATTCAGGCGAGCGGGTCGGGCGGCGCTGAGACTCTGGAGCGTCTGCAGCAGTTCTTGGAGCCGATGCTCTTCCTGTCGGGTCTGGAACTCGCCAACACCTTCGAGCACTTCTACAGGTGCGACGCGGCCGCTGGCCCGAGAGCCGTCGGACTGGTTCAGTTCAAAATCTGATCATTTTGTGAGAATTTTGTCGGCAACAATTTTCAAAACGGTCCGTGCTGAATTTGTATTGAAAGCACTTTTGGTGACTCCTCCATCAGACAGAAACTAATAACGTGCAATCAAGTTCTATCTGTGCTAATAATTACCACCAGAGGGCCGCGCCCCACAGTTTTGAACCCCGACCCTAATCCCTCCGCTGTGCCTGTCAGGTACTACCTGGGCGACCGGCTGCTGGCTCAGGGCAACGCGTGGCTGGAGAGCGCCGTGGTGGATCAGATCGGCAGCTGCTTCCCGAGCCGGTTCCCTCAGCAGATGCTGAAGAACCTGAGCGAGTCCACGGAGCTGCAGCAGGAGTTCCACCTGTACCGCCTGCAGCAGCTGGACCGCAGCCTGCAGGAGCGAGACCAGGTCGGAAACGCCCACAAGGCCTCCTGCTGTTGGGTCGTGATGCGGAAACTGTCGTGCTTCAGAGTTTGTAACGTGTGTGTGTGTGTGTGTGTGTGTGTGTGTGTGTGTGTGTGCTGCAGATGATGGAGGAGGAGTGGGTGGAGTCAGAGGAGGCGGAGTCAGAGGTCCAGGTTCTGGTTCTGTCTCCTCGCTGCTGGGCCGTGTCGTCTCTCTGCTTCCTGGAGCGACCCAGCAAAAACTTTCCACAAGACCTCTGCTCCTACCTGAACCAGTTCACCCAGTTCTACACCCACAGTGAGTAACCAGTTTAACCAGTACACCCAGTAGGACCAGCACACCCAGTATAACCAGTACAACCTCCAGGTCAGGCGCTGCTGCAGCCCCGGCGGCTCCAGTGGACGTGGCTCGGTCACGCTGAGCTTCAGTTCGGCTGCTGGAAGCTTCACGTGTCCACGATGCAGATGTTCATCCTGCTGCAGCTCAACCACCAGCAGGTACAAGTACACACATGAAGTACTCTGTATACACCACGATGCAGGTGCTCTAACGGCGCGGTGCGTTCACTGCCCCCCCTCTCTAACGGCGCGGTGCGTTCACTGCCCCCCCTCTCTAACGGCGCGGTGCGTTCACTGCCCCTCCTCTCTAACGGCGCGGTGCGTTCACTGCCCCCCCTCTCTAACGGCGCGGTGCGTTCACTGCCCCCCCTCTCTAACGGCGCGGTGCGTTCACTGCCCCTCCTCTCTAACGGCGCGGTGCGTTCACTGCCCCTCCTCTCTAACGGCGCGGTGCGTTCACTGCCCCCCCTCTCTAACGGCGCGGTGCGTTCACTGCCCCTCCTCTCTAACGGCGCGGTGCGTTCACTGCCCCCCCTCTCTAACGGCGCGGTGCGTTCACTGCCCCTCCTCTCTAACGGCGCGGTGCGTTCACTGCCCCCCCTCTCTAACGGCGCGGTGCGTTCACTGCCCCCCCTCTCTAACGGCGCGGTGCGTTCACTGCCCCTCCTCTCTAACGGCGCGGTGCGTTCACTGCCCTCTCTCTGCAGGAGGTTCCAGTCGCAGCTCTGCTGCAGGACTCCGGCCTCTCGGCTGCGGTGCTGCTTCACGCGCTGCTGCCGCTCATCGCGGAAGGAGGACCACTGACCTGCAGCCAGCCGGAGGAGCCCTGCCAGGGTCAGCCTGTCTCCTGCTCCTCCTCCTGCTCCTGCTCCACCTCCTGCCCCCCCCTCCCTAACTCTCCTGTGTGCTCTCAGGTGTGCTGCAGGTGAACCAGCAGGTGGCGTCCCTCAGAGTGGGCGTGGCCTCCTCGGTGCGGCTCCTTCCCCGCCAGACGTACCTGAACGTGGACGAGGACGCGGCCGGCTCGCTGGAGAGGAAGAGGAGCTTCCTGTACTGCCTGATCGTGCACATCATGAAGCGGGAGAAGGAGATGCACATCGACAACCTGGTCTTCAAGGTGGGTGGGCCTCTACCCCGGTGCATCATGGGAGGTGTAGTCAGTGTTCTTACGGTCTTGGAAAACCTGGAAAATTACACAAAAACTATTAAAAATAAAGAAAACCTAAAAGTTTTGTGAACGTCCTGTAAGTCCATTGGTGACCTGTGTGAACCCTGTGGTCCTCACCTGGTGCTCACCTGGTGCTCGCCTGCCCCCCAGGTGCTGGACTCCTGTCAGAAGCAGGAGGCGCGCGGCTCTCGGTTCGGCTGCAGCAGCGGCGACGTGCTGTCCTGCATCATGCACGTCATCGGCCGCGGCTGCATCCGCCGCAACGAGGACAACCCGCACATCGTAGAGTTCCTGCCCGAGGACCCGTCCACGCCGCAGAAGGGCCAGGCCCAGTTCTCCTTCAGCCGGGCCGAGGGCGGGAAGGACGCCGCCGTGGACGACATCAGGTGTGACCTCTGACCTCTGAGGGTCGATCCGTTGTTGTTGCCACACTTGATTCAGTCAGAGACGAAGGTTCCCGTTCGTATCCCTCTTCGTCCCCCGGGGTCTCTTTAAGGAACCGTCTCTTTAAGGAACCGTCTCTTTAAGGAGCCGTCTCCCGGGGTACCGTCTCTTTAAGGAACCGTCTCTTTAAGGAACCGTCTCTTTAAGGAGCCGTCTCCCGGGGTACCGTCTCTTTAAGGAACCGTCTCCAGGGGTACCGTCTCTTTAAGGAGCCGTCTCCCGGGGTACCGTCTCTTTAAGGAACCGTCTCCCGGGGTACTGTCTCTTTAAGGAGCCGTCTCCCGGGGTACCGTCTCTTTAAGGAACCGTCTCCCGGGGTACTGTCTCTTTAACGAGCCATCTCCCGGGGTACTGTCTCTTTAACGAGCCGTCTCCCGGGGTACCGTCTCTTTAACGAGCCGTCTCCCGGGGTACCGTCTCTTTAAGGAACAGTCTCCCGGGGTACTGTCTCTTTAAGGAGCCGTCTCCCGGGGTACCGTCTCTTTAAGGAACCGTCTCCCGGGGTACTGTCTCTTTAAGGAACCGTCTCCCGGGGTACCGTCTCTTTAAGGAACCGTCTCCCGGGGTACCGTCTCTTTAAGGAACCGTCTCTTTAAATAGCCGTCTCCCGGGGTACTGTCTCTTTAAATAGTCGTCTCCCGGGGTACTGTCTCTTTAAGGAACCGTCTCTTTAAATAGTTGTCTCCCGGGGTACCGTCTCTTTAAGGAGCCGTCTCCCGGGGTACCGTCTCTTTAAGGAGCCGTCTCCCGGGGTACTGTCTCTTTAAATAGTCGTCTCCCGGGGTACTGTCTCTTTAAGGAACCGTCTCCCGGGGTACCGTCTCTTTAAGGAACCGTCTCTTTAAATAGCCGTCTCCCGGGGTACTGTCTCTTTAAATAGTCGTCTCCCGGGGTACTGTCTCTTTAAATAGTCGTCTCCCGGGGTACTGTCTCTTTAAGGAACCGTCTCCCGGGGTACCGTCTCTTTAAGGAACCGTCTCTTTAAATAGCCGTCTCCCGGGGTACTGTCTCTTTAAATAGCCGTCTCCCGGGGTACCGTCTCTTTAAGGAGCCGTCTCCCGGGGTACCGTCTCTTTAAGGAGCCGTCTCCCGGGGTACTGTCTCTTTAAGGAGCCGTCTCCCGGGGTACCGTCTCTTTAAGGAACCGTCTCTTTAAATAGCCGTCTCCCGGGGTACTGTCTCTTTAAATAGCCGTCTCCCGGGGTACCGTCTCTTTAAGGAGCCGTCTCTCGGGGTACCGTCTCTTTAAGGAGCCGTCTCTCGGGGTACCGTCTCTTTAAGGAGCCGTCTCCCGGGGTACCGTCTCTTTAAGGAGCCGTCTCCCGGGGTACCGTCTCTTTAAGGAACCGTCTCCCAGGGTACCGTCTCTTTAAGGAGCCGTCTCCCGGGGTACTGTCTCTTTAAGGAGCCGTCTCCCGGGGTACCGTCTCTTTAAGGAGCCGTCTCCCGGGGTACCGTCTCTTTAAGGAGCCGTCTCCCAGGGTACCGTCTCTTTAAGGAGCCGTCTCCCGGGGTACTGTCTCTTTAAGGAGCCGTCTCTCTGGTTTCCCGGCGCTCCCTGAAGGCATCCTGGTTTCTTGAACTGGTTCAGGCCGTGTTGAAAAAAGTGTTGCTGCTGTTTTATCAGCTAGAAGCAGATCTGAGTTCAGTTCTATTGCTGCACTTTTATTATTTTTATTATAATTATTATAATTATTGATTATTATAATTATTGATTATGTGACGTTCTTCGCATTCACAAAGTCACATCCTGTAATTCCTCCAAAACAGACAAAATGTAAAATGTCTAATTTTCTACAAAGAGAAAATAAAGAACAGATTTAAACTTTGCTCGTTGTCTTTTGACTTCTTTTAAATAATTAAGATCATTAATCAACATTTTCACCTCAAGCAAATACACTTTTTAATATAAACTAAATTAGTGAAACTATGAGTAATACATGTGAAATGATTACTGAACTGCATCACATTAAGAGTTGTTTTTAAACGGGTGAAAACAGGTTGGCATGTCAGAGGGAAGCCAGATATCTCCAGTAGATTTGCTCTGTTATTAGTATTAATATTTAAATATTAATACATTGTTGAAGCATCTGCATACAGGTGTGTTCAGGGTCTGTCGTCTTTCTGGCCTTCCTGCTGCGCTGCATGTTGTCTCGTCCTCTGGGACGGGACCTTGTGACCCCTGGTGACCTCACGACCCCTGGTGACCTCACGACCCCTGGTGACCTCACGACCCCTGGTGACCTCATGACCCCTGGTGACCTCATGACCCCTGGTGACCTCATGACCCCTGGTGACCTCATGACCCCTGGTGACCTCATGACCCCTGGTGACCTCTTGACCCCTGGTGACCTCATGACCCCTGGTGACGGCTGCTGTGTGTGTTGCAGTCTGGCGTCGGCCCCTCGGAGCTTCGAGGACGGCGTTCTGGACGCGGTTCTGTTCTCGATGGGTCGGACGATGACGCAGGAGGAAGTCCGACAGCTGATGCAGAGGACGGTCCAACAGGTCGGTTTTGTCAATAAAGTTGTGTTTGAACCCATGTCTGAGAGACGAGAGCTCATGCTGTTCAGAGGCAGAACAACCACAAAGACAGACACACACTTTTATTAATCCCCCTGGGGAAATTCCTCTGCATTTGACCGTCCTTGATGAAGGAGCAGCGGGCCTGTGAGCGAGGGTTAAGTGTCGTGCTCAGAGACACTTTGACCTGTGAACTGTGGGGGGATGGAACCAGCTACCTTGTGGTAACGGGACGACCGCTCATCCCCCTGAGCTCCAGCCGCCCCAAAGACAAAAGAGACGCAGAACAACCGCAGAGAGACGCAAAATAGGTGACGTTGTCCCCTCAGGTGTGTCAAGGTGACAGACAGGTGACGTTGTCCCTCCTCCTCTCAGGTGTCAGGGACTCTGAGTCTGGACCTGGACCGGGCCGAGCACCTGCTGGTGCACTGCAGGTGGAACGTGGACCTGCTGGTTCAGCGCTACACCGACGACCCCGACGACCTCGTCGTGGCCGCCGGCCTCAAGAGCCGGAACCCTCAGCCGAGCCCCGCCTCCAGCTGCCCAGTGTGCCTCGGGCCCCGCCCCCCTCCTGCGGAGCCCCTCCCCTCTCTGAGCTGCATGCACTACTGCTGCAGGGTGGGACACACACTCACACTCACACTCACACTCACACACACACACACAGATGCATGAACAGCAGGTTGTGTGTCTGTGTGTAGTCGT
Organism: Clinocottus analis; assembly: GCF_023055335.1. Classification (NCBI taxonomy): domain Eukaryota; kingdom Metazoa; phylum Chordata; class Actinopteri; order Perciformes; family Cottidae; genus Clinocottus; species Clinocottus analis. The sequence continues at coordinate 270,861 of NW_027176213.1, read as the reverse complement.
GCTGGCAGGAGTACCTGACGCTGCGCATCGAGCAGAACCTGGTGATGAGCTGTAACTGCCCCATCACGGACTGCCGGGCCCAGCCCACCTCCAGGTTCTTCCTCAGCATCCTGACCGACCCGGACACCGTCGCCAAGGTAACCGCGCACCACCCACCCGTCACCCGTCGATTCCCGACCGCCCGGCCGTAACGCGCTCTGCCTCTGGACCCGCAGTACCAGAGTGCCTTGCTCAGAGGCTTCGTGGAGAGCTGCTCCAACCTGACCTGGTGCACCAACCCGCTGGGCTGCGACCGCATCCTGTGCAAAGAGAACACGGGAAGCACCGGGACATGCAGCTGCTGCAGCTGGAGCGCATGCTTCAGCTGCAACTTCCCCGAGGTACGCGCACACAGAGAGACACGCACACAGAGAGACACGCACACAGAGAGACGCACACAGAGAGACACGCACACAGAGAGACACGCACACAGAGAGACACGCACACAGAGAGACACGCACACACAGAGAGACGCGCACACGGAGAGAGACGCACACAGAGAGAGAGACACTCACTCACTCACTCTCACACACACTCACTCTCACACACACTCACTCTCACACACACTCACTCTCACACGCACACACACTCACTCTCACACGCACACACACTCACTCTCACACGCACACACACTCACTCTCACACACACACACTCTCACACACACACACACTCACTCACACACACACACTCACTCACTCACTCACTCACACACACACACACACACACACACACACACACACACACACACACACACACACTCACAGAGAGACTCACTCGCCCCCTGCAGGCGCACTACCCGGCCAGCTGCAGCCACATGTCTCAGTGGATGGACGACGGCGGCTTCTATGAGGGCATGAACATGGAGGCTCAGAGCAAACACCTCGCCAAGCTCATCTCCAAGCGCTGCCCCAGCTGCCAGGCGCAGATCGAGAAGAACGAGGGCTGCCTGCAGTACGTAGCCCACGAGGGGGGGGGTGTTGATGTGCTGGTGATGGTGATGGTGATGATGGTGATTTATCCCTCTTCCCAGTATGACCTGTGCCAAGTGTAACCATGGCTTCTGCTGGCGCTGCCTGAAACCATGGAAACCAACACACAAGGACTACTACAACTGCTCCGCCATGGTTGGTCCACACGGTCACCTGACCTCATGCTCGCACACGAACAGACCATAATAACACACGAACAGACCATAATAACACACGAACAGGCCATAATAACACACGAACAGGCCATAATAACACACGAACAGGCCATAATAACACACAAACAGGCCATAATAACACACAAACAGGCCATAATAACACACGAACAGACCATAATAACACACGAACAGGCCATAATAACACACGAACAGGCCATAATAACACACAAACAGGCCATAATAACACACGAACAGGCCATAATAACACACGAACAGGCCATAATAACACACGAACAGGCCATAATAACACACGAACAGGCCATAATAACACACGAACAGGCCATAATAACACACGAACAGGCCATAATAACACACGAACAGGCCATAATAACACACGAACAGACCATAATAACACACGAACAGGCCATAATAACACACGAACAGGCCATAATAACACACGAGCAGACCATAATAACATGTCTGATTCCACTGGGCTGTTCCAGGTGAGTAAAGCAGCGCGGCAGGAGAAGAAGTTCCAGGATTATAACGACCGATGCACCTTCCACCACCAGGCCAAGGTATGAAGATCTACACACTTAGCTAGCTCGTTAGCCTCAGCTAGCTCGTTAGCCTCAGCTAGCCCGTTAGCCTCAGCTAGCTCAGCAGTAGGGCATCAGGAGACACCGCTCTGGTCCTGCAGCTCTGCTTTCCGTTGCAGGACTTTGCGATCCACCTGGAGAGCAAGGTGTCGTCCATTCATGAAGCTCTGCCGATGAAGTCTTTGACGTTCGTCATCGACGGCTGTAAAGTCCTCGCTCAGGCTCGTAAGGTACCAGCATCTTCATCGTCATCGTCCTCCTCCTGCTGACGCCACTTGTAATGGGTTCACTGTGCCCTCGTCGCTGTCTGCAGGTGCTGGCCTACTCCTGCGTGTACAGCTACTACAACCAGGAGACGGAGAAGATGGACGTGATGGAGCAGCAGACCGAGGCTCTGGACCTGCACACCAACGCCCTGCAGATCCTGCTGGGTGAGACTCCTCCCTCTCAACGCCGCTGCTGGTGTCTGCACTGGTCTCACTGGTGTTAACTGGTGCTGTGTGCTCTCAGAGGAGACGCTGCTGCAGTGCACTGACCTGGCCTCCTGCGTCCGGCTGCTGAAGCCAGAACACCTGAACACGGGACTGGAACTGATCCGACGCATCCAGGAGCGCCTGCTGGCCATCCTGCAGCACTCCACCCAGGTAACCAGTCTCCAGACACCTGAAACCAGTATGAAACCAGTGTGGAGACAGGTGGAGACAGTGTGGAGACAGGTGGAGACAGTGTGGAGACAGTGTGGAGACAGTGTGGAGACAGTGTGGAGACAGTGTGGAGACAGTGTGGAGACAGGTGGAACCAGTGTAGAGACAGTGTGGAACCAGTGTAGAGACAGGTGGAACCAGTGTGGAGACAGGTGGAACCAGTGTGGAGACAGGTGGAACCAGTGTGGAGACAGTGTGGAGACAGGTGGAACCAGTGTAGAGACAGGTGGAACCAGTGTAGAGTCAGTGTAGAGACAGGTGGAACCAGTGTAGAGACAGGTGGAACCAGTGTAGAGACAGGTGGAACCAGTGTAGAGTCAGTGTAGAGACAGGTGGAACCAGTGTAGAGTCAGTGTAGAGACAGGTGGAACCAGTGTAGAGACAGGTGGAACCAGTGTAGAGACAGGTGGAACCAGTGTAGAGTCAGTGTAGAGACAGGTGGAACCAGTGTAGAGTCAGTGTAGAGACAGGTGGAACCAGTGTAGAGTCAGTGTGGAGACAGGTGGAACCAGTGTAGAGTCAGTGTGGAGACAGGTGGAACCAGTGTTATGTAATAATTATTATTATTTTAACAATAAAACCCAGTCCAGACCAGTTTGCTCCCAGTTCAGTGCTCTGTGTTCTGTCTCCAGGACTTCAGGGTGGGGTTCCAGTCCAGGAGCCAGGAACCAGAACCCACCCAGACCTCCAACCGGGCCAACAACACGGACCCCAACAAAGTGTGAGTATGACACCAGAACCACAGAACCTAGACCATATGGGTTCTGGTTCTGGACTCTAGGGGTTCTGGTTCTGGACTCTAGGGGTTCCGGTTCTAGCTCTTGTCCCTACGGGTTCTGGTTCTGGACCCTAGGGGTTCTAGTTCTAGTTCTGGTTCCTATGGGTTCTGTTCCATTAGGGTTCTGGTTCTAATCGCTGGTCTGCCTCTCAGGTCCAAGGCGGACCGGGCGTCCGAGTCCGGAGACTCGGACAACAACAACAACAACAACGACGGCGAGGAGGACGAGGACGAAGAGTACGACGAGGAGTACGTCCCCGAGTGGCACGAGGACTACGACGAGGACGACATCGACGAGGACGACTTCTTCTCCGACGACGACGAGTCGGAGAACCTGGAGAGGGACTTCAGCCCCTTCGACTGAGCCTGGGAGGGGGCGGGGCCAAGGCCAGGCCACGCCCCCTCCACCAACACCGCTGCACTCGCTTCCCACTTCCTGTCTTCACCTTCTGCGTTCTCTCACTGAATCAAAAGTACGGGACGAGGGAAACTGTTCTGAGTTTAATATTTAAATTCAAATCTTAGTTTAGTCTTTAAATTATGAGAATGAATCATAAATATGAAGAAAGTCTACGAGTTCTGTTCAGTTCAAACCACTTTGAAACCGGTTCAAAAAGATTAGAAGCAGTGAAACCGGTTTGAAATGAGGGTTCTTTGTTTGGGTTCCCGTCTCTTCTGGACTGAACTCGGTTCTGTCCTGTTGCTCCACAGAGCAACGTGTTGCTGGTAAAAGGGATTATTGATTATTGATCATCTCACGCTCGGCCTTCATTCATTTTTATGACCGATAGAAAAATCTTCAGCTAATTTCACACAAGCTTTTTTTACGCGTTTGTAGAGTCGGATGTTTGAGCGTCAAGGGAGGAGCTTCTGGTTCCACTGCAATGTAACATGTTCTGGTCTCAGTCCAGACTAACGTGTTCTGGTCTCAGTCCAGACTACCGTGTTCCTGTTTGTTGATGTTCTATGAAGTTCTTCTGGTTTTGAGTCGAGCGACAAACTAAATAAAAGCTTTTTCTGCTGCAGGACGACGACCGAGTTCATTTTATTATATTCATCCATGCTACACAACATCCTGTAGGTCCATGCTACACAACATCTTGTAGATCCGTGCTACACAACTTCCTGAATAAAGAAAGTAGCACTTAGTTTAACTTTCTTGACTCTGGTTGTGAGTTTGTCCTCACAGCTGCATGAACTTATTGTGAGTCTCTTTGGATAAAGTCAGCTCAACATAATGTAATAAAATATATACAAATGTATATTTTATTTTATTAGTTTATTTCATGACTAAGTTTATATTATTATATTTATATATATTTACCCTTATATTTGATTATCTTATAAATCTTCGTCACGAGAACAATAAGTTTCTGTTTCCACCGCAGGGCGCTGTGGCGCCGCGTCTGCTATTAAAACCCACGAAGAAGAAGTAGCGGCAGCATTAGCAGTAGAAGAAGAAGAAGCAGCGGCAGAAGAAGAAGAACGTCGTTCTTCCTTCGCGCGCTCGTTCAGCTTTAACTGTTCTGTATTTAAATACTTTGTTAAGCGACGCGTTTGAGACTGAAAAGTATCTTTGGAGCGTGTTGATGGTTCGTGAGTTCACTGCGTCGCTTCCTGCTTTGTTCCGGTGACGACATGACACCCATGCGGCCCCGACCCCCCATGGGACCCCCCATGGGACCCCTGGACATGGGCCCTCCTCCTCCGGGAGGCTGGGGTCCCCCTCCGCCGGGAGGATGGGGTCCACCTCCGCACCCGGAAGACTGGGGCCCTCCGCCGCCTGGAGGCTGGCTCCACCCCGAGGACTGGAGGCCCCCCCATCCTGACTGGAGACCCCCCCACCCTGACTGGAGGCCCCCCCACCCTGACTGGAGGCCCCCCCACCATGAAGACTGGAGGCCCCCCCACCCGGAGGACTGGAGACCCCCCCATCCTGAAGACTGGAGACCCCCCCACCCGGAGGACTGGAGACCCCCCCACCCGGATGACTGGAGACCCCCCCACCCTGAAGACTGGAGACCCCCTCACCCCGAGGACTGGAGACCCCCCCCTCCGGGCTGGGGGCCCCCTGGCTGGGGGCCCGAGCCTGTTCCATCTGGACCACCAATTCCTCCCCCGGACCCTGTGACCTATGGACCGGGGCCGGCCCCCCCTCCAGCCTGCGGGCCCCCGCTGGGCTACATGAGCTTCCCCCCGCCCGGCTGGACAGGACAGGTGAGCAAGGTCCTCCAGGTCCTGCAGGTGTTCCAGGTCCTTAGTCCCTTGTTGGAGTGAGTGGTGGTTGACGAGCCTCTCTGTGTTCAGGTGGAGGAGGAGATGCTGAACCCGCCCCCAGACCAGCCGGAATGGGTGAGTCCATAAGAGACCTGGTCCTGTACTGGGTTGAGGTTTAAATGGTAGTTTATCAGACTGTAGATATGTTGGCTGTGGGGTTCCACAAGGATGTAATTTAGGCCCTTTGCGCTTTTCCATTTTTACACATGGTCTCACTTTGTCAATTAAAAATTCCAACATGGTGTTGAATGCTGATGACAACACTGTATAACAATGCTTCAAACTAACTGGAACCATTCTGAGTCAGGGTAAGTAGCTGCTAAGGACATCGATCAGCTACAACAGGTTCAGATTAGGACTCCAGTGTTCAGTAAGAACTAATATATACCATAATATATAACATAATATAGCATACTTGCTCTCTCGCCTGTCATGGTTCTCAGTGAAGACTCAACTTCACTAAAGCCTTCTCCTGTGTGGCATCAGTACTAAGGGGTCCAAGTCTTCAGGGTCACATGTTGAACCCAGATCCGGTCCATGATCTGAGTTTGCCTAATCCAGATCTAGTCCATGATCTGAGTTTGCCTAATCCAGATCCATGTTTTTCAGATCAAAGCCTTGATTTCAGCTCCGGGTTCTGAGTTAACTCCGGGGGAAACTAAGAATCCCACCGAGGAGCCGCCCACCACTCCAACCCCAGCGGCTGACCCCGCTGCTGCTGCCCAGAGACCCAGACCTGATCCCGCCAAGACCAACAGAGCTCTGGGGCTTCTGGGGAAGCGCACGTTTGATAAGTAAGTGGGTTGTTGGACGCTGCAGTTGGTCTCGCGTCCTCTTTGTCGCTGACGTTGTGTGTTTGTGTCCTCAGGCCTCCTCCTGGCCGGTCCACCGGGATCATCTCCTTCATTGGGGTAGGTAGACCTGGTCCAGAGACCACGCCTTGTGCTTTCTCCTGTCTCACATGTCTGTCTGCACGGGTTGATCAGAAAGACTTGCATCGTCTCTGCTGGAGGGACCATGCGAGTCCAGATCCAGTCCCTAATCGGAGCGTGTCACTGGTCCTCAGCCCTCCTTCGGCTACATCGAGAGAGAGGATCTGGAGAAGTTCACCTTCAGCTTTGCTGCCTTCTTTGGAAACCCAAAAGCCATGACGCCCGGGGTCAGAGTTCACTTCACCGCCTGCAAGGAGAAGGTGAGCCTGTTTCTCCATAGAAACCATTAGTCCCATTGGTATGTAAATGTCACAAACTGGTTTTAAAGGATAGTTCATGTTTTGAAGCAGAGCGGGTCCATAGCCACGGATGTGAAGGTTGCACCTGGGGGAACCGAGAACGTGGACACAGAGATCTACGAAGCCGTGGTCAGCCAGCCCATCACTGAGCCTCAGGTCAGTTTGGACGCCGCCCGACCCTTCCTGTTTCCTGTTTCATGCTGTCGCTGACCCTTGGTCCTGCTTGGTCGGTTCTGCAGCCCGGCGAGCGGCAGTACCCAGGTCAGGTCCACGTGGACATCGGGTCGCTGAGGACCAACCTGAGGTTTGACAGGAAGGACAGCACGGTGACGCTGCTGAAGAACGACCAGGTGCTCATCAACGTGCTGACCGACATTGTCAGCGAGAAGAGGAAGGCCACGAACATCAAACCCCAAATCCCCTCCACCTTCAGCAGCACCGCCGAGACCAGAGAGCAGGTCCGACACACACACACACACACACACACACACACACACACACACACACACACACACACACACACACACACACACACACTAAACCGTATAAAGGGTCTTCATTAATGGGGTCCTGGTCCACGGTTCCAGACCTCAGGTCAGGTCTCTGAGTGTTTCTGAACTCTTTCAGGGCGTCATCGTCAGCCTGAAGGACAGCGAAGGCGTCATCAAGTGTGACGAGCACGGCGAGCTTCCCTTCAGCGTCAGAGAGAACTTCAGCGACATCGAGTTCACCGACGAGGACGTCAACGAGGAGGTGGAGTTCACCGTCGCTACGGTGAGCAGCGCGTCTTCAAAGACCTTTTCCACTTCCTGTCGCAGGCCGTTCTGTCCGGGAGTTTATTCTGCGGCGGCGTTTGTGTTGGTGTGTTCCTCAGCTGAAGGGGGGCAAGCGGGCCATCAGGATCCGGCGGGTGAAGGAGCCCCTCCTCCTGACGCTCTCCGCAGCCACGGCCGCCGCCGAGGAGGCCGCCGCCCACGGCTCCGCCGGGGAAGACAACCTCTGGCGGAACGGGAAGGCCGGCGTCGCGCCGGAACTGGGCGTCAACATGAAGCTGGACACAGATCTGTACGAGGGCATCGTCAGCCAGCCAATCATAGAGCCCACGGTGAGGACACGCCCCTAAACGCTGCCCCCCTCTGGGAGGAGCTTATGGAGGACACGATGCCCCCCTCAGGGAGGGGCTTATAGAGGACACGCCCCTAAACGCTGCCCCACTCTGGGAGGAGCTTATGGAGGACACGATGCCCCCCTCAGGGAGGGGCTTATAGAGGACACGCCCCTAAACGCTGCCCCACTCTGGGAGGAGCTTATGGAGGACACGATGCCCCCCCTCAGGGAGGGGCTTATAGAGGACACGCCCCTAAACGCTGCCCCACTCTGGGAGGAGCTTATGGAGGACACGATGCCCCCTCAGGGAGGGGCTTATAGAGGACACGCCCCTAAACGCTGCCCCCCTCAGTTAGGAGCTTATGGAGGACACGATGCCCCCCTCAGGGAGGAGCTTATGGAGGACACGCCCCTAAACGCTGCCCCCCTCAGTTAGGAGCTTATGGAGGACACGATGCCCCCCTCAGGGAGGAGCTTATAGAGGACACGCCCCTAAACGCTGCCCCCCTCAGTTAGGAGCTTATGGAGGACACGATGCCCCCCTCAGGGAGGGGCTTATAGAGGACACGCCCCTAAACGCTGTGTTTCTTGTAGGTGAAGAGGACAGACGTATAATAGTTGATATTGATAACCATCATGGTGTGAATCTAGCGCATATAAAGCCTCCATAACCTCTGATGATGTCATGACCTTGTTTGTAATCTAATGGGCTGTAACTGGTTCCACTGGTTCCGCTCCCTCCCAGCCCAACATGCAGGGTTACCCGGGTCAGATCCACGCCAACATCGGCCCCCTGAAGACCAACGTGACCTTCGACCACCGGGACTGCGGCGTGACGCTGCTGAGGAACGACCACGTGCTCATCAACCTGCTGGTGGACGTGGTCACCGGCAAGAGGAGGGCGGCCAACATCAAGCACAAGATCCCCTTCACCTTCAGCTACACCAAGGAGAAGAGAGAGCTGGTAGCGCGCCGTCGTCCCGGACATGTGGTTTAAAGTCATGAGATTTGGTTAAGAGTCATGAAATTTGGTAGCGCGCCGCTGCCGGTCGGGTCTGTGTTCTTCTTCTTCTGTGGTGGCCACGACTGAACCCTTGACTCTGTTTCAGGGCATCGTCACCTTTCTGGGTCCAGAAGAGGGAATCGTGAACTCGGAGCAGCTCGGCGAGCTTCCTTTTGACGTCTGTGAGAACTTCAGCGACGTCAAGTTCAACAGCAGCGACATCCACAAGGAGGTGGAGTTCACGGTCGCCATGGTGAGTCTGACGGACAGGCCCCTCCCTCATGGAGAACCTGGAACAGTCCTGGAGTTTTTAAATGGTCATTTTCAGGCCTGGAAAAATCCTTGAAAAACAAAAAGTCCCCAAAGTGGTGTGAATGTGTTATATTCATGTGTTCATGACGTTCATTTAGTTTAAATAATGAATCTGCTGTTAAAAGAAAGAGGCTCAACATGTCAGCAGCACACATACAGACATCTATATAAATGTTTATTCTTTTAATAAACTATTGTCTCTCATTCATTTGAGTCATTTAAGGTTTACTGTATGCTTTGAATCCTCATTGTTAGTTTAAATACTACATTTTATCACTTTTACTGTTCACACACACATTTCACACCATGTTTGCTCATGGACATTTAGTTTAAAGTCATGAAAATATGGTCGTGGACGTCGGGTTTAAAGTCGTGGACGTCGGGTTTAAAGTCGTGGACGTCGGGTTTAAAGTCGTGGACGTCGGGTTTAAAGTCGTGGACGTCGGGTTTAAAGTCGTGGACGTCGGGTTTAAAGTCGTGGACGTCGGGTTTAAAGTCGTGGAGATCCATTGGTCAGAATGTTATGGACCCGCCTCATCCCTTGCTTTGATTGGCAGGTGAAGTCGGAAAAGAGAGCCATTCGGCTGCTGAGGACCAAGAGGGTGGAGGACCAGATCCTGGAGGAGCAGAAGAGGCGGGAGGAGGAAGAGAAGAGGAAGAAGAGGGAGGAGCAGGACAGGAGGAAACAAGAGGAGGACAGGAAGAGGAGGGACGAGGAGGCGGAGCAGCGGCAGAGGGAGGCGGAGAGGAAGAAGAGGGAGGAGGTGGCGGCGGCGCTGGCTGCAGCCAAATGCAAAGTAAGAGCTCTTGATTTCTCTCTGTGTTCACATCGTGATGAAAACAGCAGAAGAATAAAGTCCAGAGAATTCATGGAGTTTATTAATATGGTTATCAGCAATAACCTGTACGCCTCCATCAGGCCTCACAAAGACAAGTGTACCAAGAAACCAACCACCACTAACATTACGCCCTGGTGGTCAGAGCAGGAGGTGGTGGGCAGGACCTGGCTCCATGTACAGTTAGTCATGTGTTAATGGTGTCGGTAATTCATGGAGAAGGAGATGGAGGGAGGCATTAGCAGGAGGGACACAGGAGGCAGGAGCTGTGCTCCTCCACTTTTTTGAAGGAAACAACATGTCTCCTCCACCTTAACGACATGTCTCCTCCACCTTAACGACATGTCTCCTCCACCTTAACGGCATGTCTCCTCCACCTTAACGACATGTCTCCTCCACCTTAACGGCATGTCTCCTCCACCTTAACGACATGTCTCCTCCACCTTAACGACATGTCTCCTCCACCTTAACGACATGTCTCCTCCACCTTAACGGCATGTCTCCTCCACCTTAACGGCATGTCTCCTCCACCTTAACGGCATGTCTCCTCCACCTTAACGGCATGTCTCCTCCACCTTAACGACATGTCTCCTCCACCTTAACGGCATGTCTCCTCCACCTTAACGACATGTCTCCTCCACCTTAACGACATGTCTCCTCCACCTTAACGGCATGTCTCCTCCACCTTAACGACATGTCTCCTCCACCTTAACGGCATGTCTCCTCCACCTTAACGGCATGTCTCCTCCACCTTAACGACATGTCTCCTCCACCTTAACGACATGTCTCCTCCACCTTAACGACATGTCTCCTCCTCAGTGGACGCCGCTCGGCATCCAGGTCAGGAACCCTGACACGCTGGACGACGTCAGCAAGGAGCGATTCCAAGGCACCGTCCTCAAAGCCATCTCCAGATATCCACGGAAGGAGATCAAGAAGGAGCCTGCGGAGAACCCGGGAGAACCAGGAGGTGCAGGGCTGCCCCAGGTGCAGAGAACCACCACTCAGAACATTCTGCAGGTGTTTCTATTATTTATTCCCTTTCTTTAGCTGTAAATTACATGTTTTCTTTTCCGCAGGTCAAAATCAAAGTAGAGAAAATGGATGAAGATGAGAAGGAAGAGGCGGAAGGCAAACTAGAAGGAGAGGAGGAGGTGAAGGAGGTGGAGGAGAAGCTGCCAGCAGCTCCAGCAGCAGTGAAGCCGGACCCAGAGATGGGCCGACTGGTGATGACCATTGACGGCCAACAGAAGCTGCTTCCCTTCGGACCCCAGGACCTGCTGAGCAGCGCCACCATGCTGGACGGAGACAAGGTGACGACTCAGTCAGGTTCTGTTGGGAGGCGCAGGATCCAAGTCTCACGCCTGGACGCCTCGAGGAAACGCTCCTCGACTCCCAACAGAACCCGGCGTCATGATTTAATAAGCACCAAGCGCGACTGTTATCGGACGAGACAACATGTTTTTGTACGTTTCCTCATCTCCGTCCCCACATGTCGTTCAACTTCATTTAAATCACTACAATACCGCAAACCCTGAGACATCGAGTGAAAAATAATGAAAGTATTTTTTTCCTTCCTCCGTCTCACGTTTCCTCGTCCTCGCATGTGACATTGTGTCTGACGTTCTGTGTGTCGCGTTCTGTCTGTGACGTTCTGTCTGTGACGTTCTGTGTGTCGCGTTCTGTGTGTGACATTGTGTCTGACGTTCTGTGTGTCGCATTCTGTCTGTGACGTTCTGTGTGTGACGTTCTGTGTGTGACGTTCTGTGTGTGACGTTCTGTGTGTGACGTTCTGTGTGTGACGTTCTGTGTGTGACGTTCTGTGTGTCGCGTTCTGTCTGTGACGTTCTGTGTGTGACGTTCTGTGTGTGACGTTCTGTGTGTGACGTTCTGTGTGTCGCGTTCTCGCCTGTGAAGGTTCGCTTCAACATCGCGACCCACGGAGAGACCAAAGAGGAGCGAGCCACCTTTGTGGAGATCCTCCCCGACTCCTTCGAAGAGTCCATCGAACAACGTCGACATGTAAGTCCTCTCAGAGTCCAGACTCATGGCCTGTGTTCCTCCTCTAGGGCATCGTGATAGAGTTCTCCTTCATGGCCTGTGTTCCTCCTCTAGGGCATCGTGATAGAGTTCTCCTTCATGGCCTGTGTTCCTCCTCTAGGGCATCGTGATAGAGTTCTCTCACGCCTCCGGACTCATCAAGTGTGCTCAGAACCCTCAGCTCTACTTCCACATGTCGGAGGTGATCGAGAAGAAGAGGCTGGAGCTGAACGAGAAAGTCGAGTTCAGCGTGGTGCCGGTGAGTCCTGATCCTCCTCTGGACCTTCAGGGTCCCTTTTTGATCCTCATCTAGACCTTCAGGGTCCCTTTTTTATCCTCTTCTGGACCTTCAGGGTCTCTTTTGATCCTCATCTGGACCTTCAGGGTCTCTTTTGATTGAAAAGTCCTAAATTCCTCGGGTAGTTTCCGATGGCTTCCTGCTGTGTGTGATAAACTGGACCTTGAACATTCTCTTGTTGTGTAAAAACATTGCTGTGCTTCTCCAGCATGAGACGGCAGAAGGCGGGAACCAGGCCATCAGGATCAAGCGCTTCACCGAGAGCGTCTTCCTGCCCGTCCGGAGGCTGGGAGGTGTCGGGGCCAACAGAGGGAAGGTGAGGAGGACTTAATGGTGGTTAAATGTCCTGAAAATAAAGTAATGGAAATTTGGTTGAAAGCCATGGAAAAATCCTGGAAATCCATTGGGGAAAATGTGCATGAACCCTGCATTCTGTGACCTGATGAGGTCATTGTGTTTCTAACCTCTGATGTGCGTGTTGTTGCTAGATGACCATCAAGCTGGCCAAAGCAGAAGACACTGAGTGAGTAATGACTTCTTAATGTGGTAGAATATAAACCATACCGGAGGAGTTGTTCTTGTATAATTCAAATACTTACCTATTTATGTGTAAATGTAGATGGTCACGTTTGTAACCTGACTCGATGAACACATTGGCATTTAAACAGGATGTATAGAAATACAAACGATGTGACGTTATTACCAGAAGCCCCTCCGACTTTTCAGAAAAGAAAAACCAGAGGCCGACAAGCTGAAGGCCGTGGTGAAGAATCTTCGAACGCAGGACAGCAAGACCGCTATCGGCAGAAGGGACTACGCAGCCACTCGGCGTAAACATGGCCGGAGCAGGAGCAGGAGTCCGAGCAGGAGTCGGGCCAGGAGCAGGAGTCCGAGCAGGAGTCGGGCCAGGAGCAGGAGTCCGAGCAGGAGTCGGGCCAGGAGCAGGAGTCCGAGCAGGAGTCGGGCCAGGAGCAGGAGCAGAAGTCCGAGCAGGAGTAGGGCAAGGAGCAGGAGCAGAAGTCCGCCCAGAGACCAGTTTGGGCGTATCATCAAAAAGAGACGCAGCACCAGCACTGACCGTGACCATAAAAGCAGCCGGTCCAGACGGAGCCGGAGCCGCGAGAGACCAAACCGGCCCGCGAAGAGGAGTCACAGCAGGAGTCGCAGCCGGAGCAAGAGTTCCAGCAGGAGTCGCAGCAGGAGCAAGGAGAGGGCCGTCAAGAGGAGGAGCAAAACCAGCAGAGAAACTGAAGACAGCCACAAGAGGAGGAGCGAGCCGAGCCCTCCTGCCAGACGCGGTGGAGTCGTGGACGACGAGCTCGCGAGGAAGAAGCGGGAGCTGGAGGAGCTGAACGACATGATCGCCTACAAGAAGTCTCTGGTGGACATGGACCCCGGACAGAGGACGTGTATAGACTATGACCACGGCCGGATCGCCGTACCTCTTACAGAGTACAAACCGGTCCGGTCTATCCTGAAGAAGCGACCAGACGGACCCGATTATTGTTCTTCTCAGCCCTACGACGGCCCTTACTACGACCGGCCGTACAGTCCTTACCAGGACCGGCGGTACATGGAGCGCCCCGGCGATCCGTTCGCCGGTCGTCCCTACGCCGACCGCCCCTATGACGCTCGTCTCTATGGTGACCCTTCCTATGGCGGCGTTCCCGCTGCCGGCCAACGTTACACCGATCGCTACGATGTTTACGATGAGCCGTACGAAGACCGCTACTACGACCCGGCATACGCGGACCGACCGTTCAATGATCCCTATCGCCCTATCCAGCGGAGCCAGTCTCCACAACCCTGCAGCCCCTCGCCTCCTTCTCAGCCTGCCCAAGTTCCTTCTGCTTCCACTCAACCTCCATTGATGAATACTGCAGCAACGTCATCTTCCCAACCCTCTGTGAGACCTCTTTCTCCTGCAGAACAGCCTCCCGGAAGCCCCTCTACGATGCTGAAGAACACGGCTCCACGCCATGCAGCGCCGGCTGTGAAACAGCCCCTCGATCGCTTCCTCGACATGCTAAATAAAAAGGTGGACGCGGAAAAGAAACCGGAACCGGTTCTTGTGAACGATGACCTCCTGCCTCACGAGCGGGCACTTCAAGATGGCGGTGGTTTCTCTCGTATCCTGGGATTGGCTCAAGAGCAACCCAGCTGCAGTCTCGCTCTGGAGGGGAAAAACACACAGCTAAGCCCTAAAAGAACCTCAGTAGAGAGAAGTGAGGAACCAAAGGACAACGCAGAACCCTACGACAAAATCCAAAGTCTACTCCGTACAATTGGCCTGAAGCTGAGTACAGGGGATATGTCCAAACTGGCGAGCCGAGCCCAAGAAAAAATCTACAGCCCGAAATCCTCATCCTCAGAGAGAGAGACTTTGTTATCCTCAAAGGAAGAACGGCAAACGAGTAGAACCGGTTCCGTTGAATTGGATCACATCTTTTCCCCCTTGCCTGCTCGGTCCTCCAGCTTGGAGCCACTCGGCAGATCGAAAGCCGTCTCTGAGTACGAGGGGTTCCTGGACCAGCAGGAGCTGGAGGCGCTGCAGAAGGCGCAACAGCAGCAGAGTCTTACCAAGACCATGGGAAGCACACCCTCCACGACTTCTCCTCCATCAGCTCCTCCTGAGCCTACGCCCGCCCACTACCAACATCCACTGCCACCAAGCAACTGGCCCCTTGGAGTCACTACCCAGCTTCCTCCAGAGCAGAGGTCCAGCACCCCCAGCATGGGTTCTTCCGTTTCTCCTGCAACTGGTCCACCACCCCAGAGGATTGGTCTTCCTCCAGGACCTCCCCCTGGCCCTCCGCCCCGGCGTCCTCCTCCAGGACCTCCTCCTGGACCTCCACCCCGTTATCCTTCCGGACAAGCTCTTTTTGCTCCACCCTCCAGTCATACGGTCTTCCCTTTCATTGGCCAGCCCCCTGCGGCGCCCCCCCTTCACTCCTCCAGTCCTTTGCAGCCTTTAGTCGTCACCGCGGTATCACCGCCACCGTCGACACCCGCACCGTCCGGTCCGGCCGACGTCAGCCAGTCCTCCATCTCTACCACAGTGGCCAGATGCCTGAAGGTCATCGAGACGGTGAAGTCTCTGGCTGTTCAACCACCAGCCAGACCGGTCAAATCAGTCCAGTTCAGTTTACCCACAGCCCCTCCACCGGCCTCCTGTCACCAGACCTCAACGGAGGCCGATGATGAGATAAAGAACAAGCAGAAGGAGAAGGTATGGTCACCTTTTTAAACTTTCACTTGATTAAAAGTAAGAAAGTAGGGTCAGATTTACTGAAGATGTCAAAGTAAGAGAACCTGTGAAGAAGAAGGGAGTGTTTTTTATCTTCAGTTTGGATGGACCATTGCAAATCATTCTGTGGCTAATCTACACCTTTTTCAAGGATCTGTATCTGCTGTCACAGTTTGGTTTTCTGAGCCACATGTGATCCAGACAGACCGGGATTCAACTCTTAGAAGTGATGGCAGACACGAGGGGAAGCTGTGACTTGATGTGTTTGTGTTGCAGCTGGATTCGTACAACCAGAGGGTTTTAGAAAAGAGGGAGCAGAACTACAAGGATTGGCTCACCCGCAAGAATCAGGGCGGCGAGTGGAAGGACGGCGTGCGGGTGTTCCCAGGTATCAGATCCCTTTCTGTTACATACATCAAACTTAACTAGCAACCTTTTGAATTACTGTGATTCATGAGTTGAGCATAAAGGTTTGTTCTCTGTGTGCTAGTTCTTCAAAGAGATGTATTTTTAAGTAAACAAGTTAGGGAAATGACAAGTTAATGCATGTCATTTATTTTACGTTTAGGGCTAAATATCGAAAATGCTAAACAGCGACTTAGAGCAGCTTATGAGACATTTATTTCCCCCGTTAGCCAGGCTTTGGTGAGATCCAGAGTTACTTGATTAACTTTGGTAAAAATAGTAAGAAGTTCACATGATGGAAGTATCGCTAAGTGTTGTCTGGATCGAACTAAAGTAAAGACGCGTCTCCAGTCCCACAAGGCAGGAAGTGATCTTAGAGTTTCACTCCACCTCAAAGCTACAAGAATGTCTTGCGCATTGTCTTGTGTGTCTTGTTTCATTTTGTGATAGAAATCGAGGATCACAAGAAGGTTTGTCCTGGAAATGTCTTTGCTTGAATCAACTTTTCTAGCGTCTCGTGCTCTCCCAGCAGCACCAACACGTCCTGACGTAGTAACACGACTAGACTCCTTTCGGGCATTGCCCTCGTTCTTCTGCCTCAGTCGTTAGCCGATCTTAGTGGTCGACCCGGCGGTCAAGAGAAGAAGCCAGCTGCAATCTCAACTGCACAAAGTAAAATCTTTTTCCTCTTCCTATGATGTTATCTAGTTTCAAACAACCAGGAGTCCAGAAAGCACAGATAGTCAGATCAGCTTATGAGACTTTAATATCGAGATGTTTTTTCGAAGGTTATGTTTCCAGATGCCACTGCGAGTCTCAGTACTGACGCCAGCACTGTATATTCTTGATTTAACTAGTCAGTAAACTGTGAACATGCGTTTGATGCCAACCTTGGATACCTGGCTGTTTTCAGTACTTGAATAGTAGCAAGTAATTATTGAGGTGTGATACTCAGCACTAGCGAGCTAGACGTGTAGATTAGTGAGACTCTTGAGGCAAGCTAGTTTTGTTTGGTCCATGTCTCCCTCTTCCAGCTTAAATACTGCTACTCCCTTCAGGGGTCACTTCAATATCCCATGATTTAATCTGGGTCCACTAGGGACAAACTACAAGGCAATAGATCCGCTCTGAGCTTTGTTAAAGTTTGGCGGTCGCAAAACTACAATCCCTTTGACCCCATGCTCAGTATTTCTGTTGATGTTGTGCTGTTGCTCCGTGTTCATTGCTCCAAAGAAGAGACGAAGAGGACGGTGAACAACGAGGCGTCTTCAACCCGCCGACCAGAGAGACGGACGCGAAAGGGAACAATCTCCTGTTATAACCGCTGAGTGTAAAATAGCTAGCTGAACATGCTAAGCTAATCGCTATACTTGGAGTTGATGTTAATTGACAGTAAACACCGTAACTACGCGTTGCCGTTTAATAAACCTAGAAAGCAGGAAGATGAAGGACAAAGCCCTCGGACCACTCGGTCTTACTACCGCTTGTAGTACTAAGTATAAAGTACTTGGGTAGTAATACTCTCTCGTGTCAGCTAGCTACGACGCCAACGGCAAGAAACTCAAAGAACACGCGATAGTTTGGTTATTTTGTGCAGCACAAGGTCCAGGATGAGTTTAGGTGTCTTCACACGCGTGGTTTCATAACCCAGGACGCCGCCTCGTGGCCGTTTGCTAGATGGGAACATCTAGGCTGATTTGTGGAGCCAGGGTGAGTTCAGAAGGTAAACACACGGTTCTGTCCAGAAACTGCCTCACCAGAGCTGTAAAAATGGTTTTGCCGTTGGACTTTGACTTAATTTCAGTTTTCCAAGAATTTCCTCCAACTGTGAAATTTCGTCTTTCATTCTATTGAACTGAAGAAGGAACATAACTGTCTCTGCGTAATTTACTAAATCGTTACAGAAACGGAAGCCATGTTCAGGAAAGTGCTTGTTTTACTACATCCTGGGCTTCACAGAGCTGTTGGGACCGCTTTCCTGCTCCATGTGCCTCATGCAAAGCTTAGTACATTATTAAGAGCTTCCTCTGTCATGTAGGGGTCGGATGTCATTAAGAATTATTATTGTACATTATTAGGAGCTAACCTGTCATGTAGGGGTCATTGGTCAGATGTCAATAACTTTAACATGCTCATTATAGTGATAAACTAAATCTGTTCCCGATGTATCCCAAACAACCTAAAATATTACGTAATAACTGAATTTTTAATTCTGAGCTTTGACCTCTCTTTACTGTCCAGTTTAAAGCTAACGTTAGCTCAGAAGGCTAACGGAGAGCTTTTACCCTTGGGGGTCATGTATAGGTCATGCCCTTTTGATTTCTATGAACTCGCTTTTCCTTTCAGCCGGTGAAAAGACGCGTTGGCTCAGGAAGCTAACGTAGAGAGCTTTTAACATCATTTAGGAGTCAGTCGGATATCGTTAGCTTTGTCATTTTCAGGCCTGACTTACTGGTAGTCTGTCATCACTATGGTAAGTAACTCTATACCTCATTGGTTATTATTGGGAACCATCATTTTAACCTAATATTTCTCCGCTAAGTTTGTCCTCTTGTTAAATGAAGCCCCCTCAACAAGTTTAGCACATCAGTATTTTTACTTAATCTGTGAATCGGACCCTCAGGATTCTGGCCTTGAGACTAGCTTGTTTTGTGAGCTAATGTTAGCTCAAGGAGCTAACGTAGAAATCTGTTAGCATTGTTTCGAGGTCGCCAGATGGCTGTCGATGTCTTTAGTGGTTTAGTTGGTCAGTAATGTCGGGGTCAGATTAGACCCTTCTGTTCTTGTTTCTGTTCATGTTTAGATGTAACATCACTCGGTTATGCTGCTAACGGGTTTACACGTATTTACGTGCTCAACGATTGTTGTCCTGATTATGTTTTGGGATTATTTTTGCTTTTGTTTCAGTCTTCAAATCGTCATAAACGCTGACTGTCGTTTCTCAGTCGGTGTACTTTTGCAGTTTCGTGACCCAAACGACAATAATTTAAATCCTCTGAACGCAGCGAGTTTCGTCTCTGTATTTATTTATGCTGCTCAGGTAACTTTCCCACACATGAAAACCCATCACAGTGCACCACGAGACGAACAGCCACACTACCGGTTCAGACTGAAGCGGAGACGACGAGGTCCAGTGTGGAGTCGGGAAACAGAAATGGAAAATCACCTCGAAAGGTGTTCAAAATGTTCCAGCTGGATGAGCGTTTGATGGACTCCATCAGTCCTCTGATGATTAGTACCCACATCATCATTTCTGAATCGGTGATCTGCTTTGGGGTAATTTATCATGTTTATAGCAATGAGTGGGATTCGACCCAGCACACATTCATTACCAAACAGTTAATGGCTTGAATCTCGCTCATTTATCAGGGATTTCATTTCCTTTCTCTGAATGAAATACTGGACTCTGGTTTCTCATCGTGTGAGGTTCAGAGGAAACGCTTTGGAGTTAAAGACATTGTTCTTTTTAAAGTAAGAGAAAGATGTAGTCAAAATATTAAGGTTATACCGACATTAAATTTGATCAAATCCAATGCTTCAGTGCTTCGATAGCAGTTTTTGTTGAATGTTATGTTTCCAGCATTGACGGTTAATGCATATACTTGGTTAGCTAGGAGATGCTATAAAACAGCTAAACGTCAGCAACGCCATTCAGATCTCAACTGTGATGTCTAACCTTTCATCTTGAGTAACGCAGAAGGTTTAGAACTGTTTAACGTACATATGTTTGGTCTTGCCGGTGAAGGTAGGTGATCATTTTTGATCTTTTAATTGAATTGATTGATCAGTCTGAGGCTGTTGTTCCAAACCGACATGTACACGTGTATCCTTTGAATCATGAACTCATGAAGCTTTCAAGCTCTTAAAAACTCACTAAAAAGACCACACACATTTCTCATCGACCGCAGTTAAACTGTTAACTTTAGAACTTGATTAACTCTCCCGGTGTGTTCATTACTTTATTAAATGATCAACACTGAGCTAGAAAGAAAGTGCTCTTGAATTGAAGCAGTGATGACTACATTAAGGTAGAGAATAGGAACTACCACAGGTTGACTCTGTTCAGAAGTACTGGATGATACTGGGAGTTGTGGCTAGTTTCACAGAGAGCCAGTGACTTTAGTCAGAAATGTCTCCATTTGCTTTAAGGTCTGGATTAAGGACGTGAATATTTAGATGTTTGTGCAGTTCATTTACATTGATGACATTGTGAGTCGAGTCCAAGAGCAAAGCAAATACTGGTCTCCAGACCATTCAGGTCTCAGTGAAACCAGCCTGAGGACTTGTGTCCCTCAGCAACAGTTTGGGATCCATAAGATTCTTCAGGTTGTGACTTACAAATGCAATCTGTTGAATTTTCTAGGCATGCCGAATGCCAGGGAGCCCAAGAACGTGTGGATCTGTGGTCATTCGCTGGTGTACTGGGCCGAGTCCCGGGCCAAGTCTCCGGAGGTAGGTATGCAGCTGGGCATGGACCCCAGCAAGGTGACCATCTGGTGGAAGGGAACCCAGGGCATGACGTGGTCCCAGCTCCTGCCCCAGCTCCACCAGCTGAAGGTCACCTGGCCCAACCCGGACGTCCTCATCATGCACCTGGGGGGCAACGACCTGAGCACCGACAGCCCCACCGAGCTGCTGGCCTCCGTCAAGAAGGACCTGGCCTCCATGAGGAGCATCTTCCCGCAGTGCCTCGTCGTGTGGTCCAACATTCTCCCTCGGCGAGTGTGGCGCCACTCCACCGACAACCACGAAGTGGACCTGGTCCGGACCACGGTGAACCGCAGGATCCAGAACATCGTCTCTGAGCTGGGCGGCAGCTCGCTGGCCCACGATAACATCCGATGCGGCGCCAACACGGGTCTGTATCGAGCCGACGGCGTCCACCTGTCCCCCAAAGGCATCGACGTCTTCAATCTGAACCTGCAGGACTTCCTGGAGAAGTGGGAGATGGAGCTGACCTAGGGGTTAAGAGTACTTTATGTTTTGTGTCCAATCATAGTTCCATTGATCCAATAACCTTCATTAACTATGGTGTCCAGTTCAGCTTTTATCTTTACACAGGAACTCCAGGACAGATGTTACACTTGAAACATGTTTGTCTTCGTTTAAACAATAAATTGAATATCAACTGATCTGCTGTTGTATCGAGTACAATTTCTTCAATAAAGTCAAACTACAAAGTTCTATCAGTAAGAAACATTTAAGAGCTACTAAAATGCTGCTACTGTGCTAGCTTCCTTACTCAATTTGTAGTCAGGGAGGAGCCAGATAGCAAACAGTCAAGACTTTGTAGAGTGTTTAGCTCGCATTGACGGAGCTGCAAGCTGATTGGCTGTAACAATTATTGTTATTAATGGCTGTTTTTGTAACAATTAGAACTATTTCTTTTTTTGGCCAGGCAGCGTAAAGGTTAAGTGTTCACTCTCATGAGCACAGCCAGTGTACTTCCGGTTCCTACAGTCACAAGAACAGTTGCTCACAAGGGCCCTGAATGGATAAGTTAAAGTGCATGTTCCTTCATTTCAGCAGATTGTGAATCTCTACAGTCAAGATGAGGTGTGTTAGTGTCAGTCTACAGTATTGTGAGTACAAGGTGAGTTTCTGTTTTCTCTGCAGGTTCCACTCCTGGTGAAGATCAGGACTCCAGTGTTTATCAGGTGAAGTGAAGAAAAAAAACATACACTTTTATTAATCCCCTTGGGGAAATTCTTCTCTGCACTTGACCCATTCTTGATTGGGGGGTGGTGGGCTGCCCTGTGGGGCGCCCGGGGAGCAACAAGGGGTTGAGTGTCGCGCTCAGAGACACTTCCACATGTGGAAGGGAGTTCTGTAGGGGAACTGGGGATTGAACCGACGACCTTGTGGTAAGGGGACAACCACTCATCCCCCTGAGCTACAGCTGCCCCGAAAAGCCCCTCATAGTGATCCTGAGACCCGGGTCGGTTGTCATAAATATGTCTCTGCTGTCTAAACTTATATTATTGTTTATTCAATAAATAAATCACAACAAATATTGTTCTTGTTTCATTTGAATTTCAATTAATGTTTGATTGAAGAGGTCCTTAAACTGGACTTATAAAAAAAATACATTTTAATATTTGCAATTGTTGTAATCTGCAGCAGATGAAAAGCATAAGATCTAACCAAATAGAGGATTACAAATGAATTAAATATAAATAAATAAATGCATAAAACAAAGAGATACAGGAATACAAAATGAAAAACAATATATGTCCTGTTATCAACTTGTATTTATCTTTTATTTTTTAATTTCTGTATTCATACATTTATAAATGCATTTATTCATGTACTGTATATTTAAAATGGTGAATAGCTTTAGTTCCGTGTGGTTCCTGGAGGGGCAGCAACGATGCAGTGTGTTTATTTCCAACCGTAGAAGAAGAGCCCGATTCAGTTGCGTCGAAGAAGAGCCCGGAGGCTCCCCGTGGTTCCTGAAAGGGGCAGCAGCGCTGCAGTGAGCGTGTTTGTAGCCGTATTTGTAACCGTAGAAGAAGAACCCGGAGGTTCCACAGAAGAAGAGCCTGAAGGTTCTGTAGAAGAAGATCGAGGAGCTGAGAATCTGTTTTATCGACTCGCTTCATCATTTAGTTGAAATTGTTTTAACGTTTTCGTTAAATAGAAACCGGAAGCTTCCGCTGGTTGAAGGCGGGAAACTGGAGATGTACCGCGGGCGGCCACCCCCGAGAGGAGGCTACCGGCCGCCAATGGAAGGCCGAGGGCCGCCGCCTCCGAGGTCCTACCCAGACCCGGGCTACCGGGACGACCGGACCAGGACCCGGCCTCCGTTCCACCCGGACTCCTACCGCCGCTCGCCCCCCCGCAGGAGGTACCCGTCCCCCGGGAGCCACCGAGGTGGAGAGTACTGGGCCGGGGGTCCTCATGGTGGTCCTCCGAGAGAGGTGAGTCCTCACGAGTCCTAAAGAGTCTCATAAATCGTGTACTTTTTGAATGGGGTCTGGTGTGTCAGACCCCATTCAAAAAACACAATTTAAGAGAACTCGGGAGGTCTCTTCGGCGTTTGCTAGCTGGTTGTGATTTGTTAGCTGGTTGTTGTTAGCTAGCTGGTTGTTGTTAGCTAGCTGGTTGTGGTTAGCTAGCTGGTTGTGGTTTGTTAGCTGGTTGTGGTTTGTTAGCTGGTTGTTGTTAGCTAGCTGGTTGTTGTTAGCTAGCTGGTTGTTGTTAGCTAGCTGGTTGTGGTTTGCTAGCTGGTTGTGGTTTGTTAGCTGATTGTTGTTTGTTAGCTGATTGTTGTTTGCTAGCTGGTTGTGGTTTGCTAGCTGGTTGTGGTTTGTTAGCTGGTTGTTGTTTGCTAGCTGGTTGTGGT
>NW_027176213.1:222500-237500 GCF_023055335.1 Clinocottus analis | reverse complement strand
GAGCTCGGCGGCGCCCAAATCTCACAAAGAAGCCAACGAGCCGGTCGCCCCGCCACCGCCACACAAGGAGCTGCCGCCTCAAACCCCCGAGCCAGCCCTCCTCCCCGCTCACCCCGGGGTGCCCATACCTCCCTACCCCCCCTCACAGGTCCACGGCATGATGCCCCCCAACTTCCCACCGCCGGGTTACAGCCAGTACGGAAGCTACCTGCCTTACATGCACCAGCAGTGGCCGCCCATGTATCCGCCCCCCAACATGGCACCACCCCCCCAGACCGGCCCAGACGAGTTCCCCCCCACGCTGCCCTACAAACACTCGTACGGCAACTTGGCCCTCGAGCCGGGGGCCAAAGGTCGGTAGAGTATTAAAGTCCCGCTTGATTGTGACCCGGGACAGGAAGTGGCGGTCAGTTGATTCTGTTGTCTGTCGCAGGTCCGATGGAGACTCCGGACGAGGAGAAGAGCGTCAGCCGAGTGTCTGAGGAGCAGAACAACGAGAGCCAGAAACAGAAGGTCTCGCCTCGCTCGCGATGTCCGGTGAGCGCGGCTGAAGCTGAGAGGAAGAAGCCGGCTGAGGTCCTGTTTGTGTGTATGTTCAGGTTCTGGAGGAGCGAGAAAAGCTGAAGCAGGAGCGGGACGTCCGGATGAAGAAGAAGGAGTACCTGATGAAGGAGCTGGAGAGGCTCAGGAAGCAACAAGGTGAGTTCCCGCCGCCTCGCCGGCGTCCTCTCGGAGACGCGTGCGGCTGACGGCCTGTTTTTCAGGGGAGCTCCTGAGGAAGAAGCGGCGGGAGAAGGGCGGCCACAAAGACCCGCTGCTGCAGGAGATCAGCCGGCTGCAGGAGGAGGTCATGGCTCAGATCTCCAACCTGCGCAAAGAGCATGAGGCCGCCGAGAAGAAACGCAACGAGATCGAGAAGATCGCCCTCATCCTCGGCCTGATCCCGTCGGACCGGCCGCGCAGGGCCGCCAAGCCGCCGGAGGACCAGGAGGACGAGAAGAAATGTGAAGCGCAGAGGAGCCCTGAGGGCCGGCAGGCCGGCACCAAGGTACGAACACCTGCAGAAGAGCAACACGGGAAGTACTGAAGCACAGCTAGGGCTCCGGACCGGGTGACTTAGCTGGTGTACAGCTAAATGCTCAGTTATAATAAACAGTTAGTGTTCCTGTCAGTAGAAACTGCCTCTACTTTGCTGTTTTCACATTAAGAACTTTAAGCCACGACGGGCTTTGTGTTGAGGTTTCCGGTAGTTTAAATGCGATTGATGACAGAAACCCTTCGCGGTCTTCGTAATCAAGATGCCTGATCTTGTTTGAACGTAGATAGCTCAGAGCGTTGTTTCCCTTCAGCCTCAGTGCTGATGACAGAAAGCTTACTGAGCGCGTTAGAGTTCTGGTCGATATTAAAGCGCCGGCTGGATTCTCTCGTGTCGAGTACCGACTCTGAGCCGGAGCTCGCCGGAGGTAAGAAGCCTTTACCTTCCACCTTTCAAGAGTTTTAGTGTGTGAATCCTGACTGTGTCCACTCGTCCCCCCCGTGTTGACTGTCCTCCATCTTTGTTTCTTCGCAGGCCGCCGTGGCTCCAGAGGAGCCGCCCGCCGGCGCCCCGACTCCGCCCCCGGAGCCGTTTGAGTACTATGACGCCGGAAACCACTGGTGCAAAAACTGTAATGTCACCTCTGGTTCCATGTTTGATTATTTCACACACTTGCACAGCAAGACACACCGGAAGGTTTGTTGTTGCGTCTTCCTCCTCTTCACTCGGCGTTCTGCGGACGTTCTTCTTGTTCTGTTGGTGAAGATGCGTGACTCCTCTCTCTGGTTCCTCAGACTCTGGACCCGTACGACCGGCCCTGGGCTTCCACTCCCACCAAAATCCAAAAGCACCTTCAGTCGGAGGAGAAGCTGACCAAACCGGCCAAAGGTAGGCGCCGGTGCACGTCCGCGACTTCCCTGGCGCGTCCTCTCAACGCCGCTTTCTGTCCCGGTGATGCCGGTGTTCGAGCCCCTGAATGTTGTTAGCCGTCTTCTGCTTCCAGGTGGATCTCTGCTGCAGCGTCTGCGTCTCTTAATGAGAGCAGAGCTGAGAGACAAGAGGAGACGTCTCAGCTCATTAGTGTGTCATGTGTCTGCTGCAGGCTGCTGTAGCCGTAGCGTTCTGCAGTAACCTCTGGAAATGGGGTGCTTATGTTCTCCACATGTTCTATAATCACATGCCGCCTCTCTGACAGGGTGTGGAACGGACCCGCCCGCCAGGTAAACATGATTGTCCGTCGGCTTTGTGGCCGCCGTGTGTCTGAAGCTGGCTTGTGTGTCTCGCTGCAGGGTCCGAGTTCCTGCTGCCGGTCCGAGGGTTCTTCTGCCTGCTGTGCAAACAGTTCTACGGAGACGCCATCTGTGCAGAGGAGCACGTCACCACTCACGCTCACAACGAGAAGTACAAGGTATTTTAGCCCCGCCCCTTTGTACGAGAACAAGAACGTCATGATGGTGGTGGTGGTGGTCATATCCCCTCAACAGACCGTAACTAGAGCGGCTCTGCTATCTGAAAGACAAATGCTCAGTTGACGAATCTTAACCGAAATAATTTGTTGCGTTTCATGAACATGAAAACAAATGTTTTTAATGACGTGTATGCAAAATGTTGTGCAGTGGAACCAGAACCGTGAGCAGCTGTGGAGCTCGTGTTAAAAACTACCGAGAGCAAAGGGCTAGTTTACAACACGAGTATTTTTAGTTATTCATTTGAAGTGTTTTCTCACTCTCTTGTCTTTCCTTCCCCAGAAACAAATGTACGAGAACCCTTTGTACGAACAGAGGAGGAACCTGGACCGGCAGGCCGGACTGGCCTCCGAGGCCAGCGGCAAGAAACGCAAACACGAGGACGAAGACAGAAGCAACAAGGACGAAAAGTCCAAACACAAGAAGGAGAAAAGGGACAAGGAGAAGAAGAAGGAAGAGTCCGACGCGGTTCAGAAGGAGAAGATTAAAAAGGAGGAAGAGGAGCCGAAGCCCAAGAAAGAGGAGGAATTTAAGCATGCCAAAAGCCTGGAAGAGGAGAGGCCTTCGTACAGCCAGAAAGAGGAGGAAGACAAGTTTAAAAGCAACAAGAAGGAGGAGAAGTACCGCTCCAGCAGAGAGGAAGAGGAGCGGGGGAAACACAAACACAAAGAGGAGGGTCGGTACCGGTATCGCAGGGATGAGGAGGACCGGTATGACAGTCGTCCCAAATACGGGTCCAGAGACGACGAGTACAAACACGGTCTGTATTCAGATCTCAGATCCAAACACGACGAAGGGAAACTTAAGGCGGAGAAAGAAGCTTTCAAAAAACTCGAGCCAGGGAAATCGGCAGGGAAACCAGACGCCAACAAGCCCGACCTGCCGCCCAAGCCCTACGACCCGCCCAAAATCCTCTGCGGGCCCAGTCCGGCCATGAGGGCCAAGCTACGCAAGCAGAGTCTGGAGACCGGAAAACCGCCGCCGCCGGCCGCGACCACCACTCCTTCCTTTGGGAAGTTCACGTGGAAGAAGAAGGAGAGCATTCTGGCGAAGGAGGCGGAGAAAGTCGCGGCGGAGTTCATCAAAGAAGACGAAGCCGCCTCGAAGCAGAACCCGGTCTCCAAGGAGGATTCTTTTGCCAAGTCTATGGCCGTGGCCAAAGAGATCGCCCACAAGCTGGGTGGCCACACTGCCACGCCTCCGTGGGTGTTCAACCGGGGAAGGATCCGGCCAAACCTGCCGGCACCTGCGGCGGTCCTGAGGAAGACCACCATGATGGGTAAACCCGCCCCTCTGAACACATTCCTTTCCATTAGACCCCAAAACCCAGGACTTGCTCCCAAAGAACAACCCTTATTCAGCGACGGTCTCACCAGGGCTCTTAATGCCCAGAATGCACTGCTGGAAAATAAACCTCAGCCACCAAGTTGTGCACCTGGGACTTCAGACAAGGCAATGCTTCCACCGCCAGTGTCAAGACTTGAGCCCTTGGAGGCTCGACCCGCGCTGCCCGTTTGTAACCCTGCACCACCCGTTTGTAACCCTGCACCAGCAATTTCTAGCCCTGCACAAATTGAGGCAACGCCTGCTCCCTCTGTGGCTAATCCGACACAGCCGGCGATGATAAAGATCGTGTCGGACGTGGCGGCTCCCGGCGTCCCGGAGGACGAGCAAACCCGTACGGTTTTCGTCAAGCCTCCACCTTTCATGAACATCGGCGATGGACCTCATAAGTCTGAGAAACTGAAGAGTAACTTGGCTGCAGCTAAGGCCCAGGACTTGTTCAACATCTTCTACAGCCGGGTTGGCCCATCGAGCGCCGCCTCCATCACCAAACCAGCACCGGACTTTGGCGCCGACGGGAGCGGCGCCGATAGAAGCCGGCTTCCTGCCCCGCAAGCACCAAAACCACAACCTCTGACTCTGTCCCAACCACCAGCCGAGGTCTGCAAATCTCTACAACCAGACTCCCCCAGTCCTCAGACCCGGCCGGAGCCCGTCATTCAGATCGAATCTGTTTGGTCGTTGCAGCATTCCCCAACTCCGCCACCTGACGTGGTTCCATCTGAAACTCAGCCGAGACTAAGTCCACCAGCTCCGTCTGAGGCGCAGAGTGCGCCCCAAAACCAGTCCTCCACTCCTACAGTTCAGTCTCAAACCAAGCCTGCTGAGCTGGAACCAAGACCTCAAGCTCTGCCGCCGCCCATTCTGGTCCCAGAAGTCCACACGGACCCCCAACCAGACCGGGACTCTCTGCTCCACCTAGAGACCCCGCCTGACACGGCTCCAGAACCTGCTGCCAAGCCAGGCCCCAAAACTAGAGGCAGGGCGACGCCAACAAAAAGAACCCCTCCCGCCCCCCGTCCCGTCCGGCAAACTAGATCTCAAACCAGATACCAGACCCGCCAGCAACAGAGCCAGTCCGAGCCGGCTCCTGGACATTTTGACTCCAAGGTGCCGGTCTCGTCCGAACCCGGCTCTGGGTTGCTGCTGGAGGAGGCAGCGCCCAGTGAGGAGGACCCTCCGATAATGGAGATCACCCCCGAGACCCTGGGCCTCCCCGCAGACCTGACCTCCCTGGACTTTGATTATGATTTTAACTTTGAGTAGCAGCTGACCTCAAAACCAGGAAGTCTCTGATCAATAAGCAACTGGAGTTGAAGGCAGCTGGCGAGAAAGACGCCGACAGACTTGAGACTTTCAAGACTCTGATGACCCTGATCCGGTCAGAGCACTCGGGACTCCTTTAGGAAACTGTGTCCGTCTTCTCTGGGGTCCAGGGCGCCCTGGACTCCAGAGTGGGTCCAGGGCGCCTCCAGACCTGCAGTCTTTTAAACAAGAAGCCCATGAACCCTCACTGAAGAGTTCTGCGGTTCTTACGGTTCTACGGTTTTAAGGTTCAGGCTGAGAACGTTTCAGACTGGAAGACGATCAACGGGACAAGAAAGCTGAAACGTGAGCAGGAACACATTTTATTCAGATGTTCCTGTAATCTTTATTGTAAATGACTGGATAATATTTTCTCTTCAGGCGTCTAATGTTACACCAATATTCACCTTTTGGTCCCTGGAGGTGAAGCACCAGCTCGGTTCTCTTGTTTTCTACTCCTCCTTTAAGCCAGTCGGCCCAGAGCAGCTCAAAGGTCTGTGTTGACTGCAGATCCAGGATCTGCTCCTCCTTCCTGCAGCAGGTTGTGCTGGACTGGCTGACCTGAGGTCAGCGCTGGACTGACTGACCTGAGGTCAGCGCTGGACTGGCTGACCTCAGGTCAGCGCTGGACTGGCTGACCTGAGGTCAGCGCTGGACTGGCTGACCTGAGGTCAGCGCTGGACTGGCTGACCTCAGGTCAGCGCTGGACTGGCTGACCTGAGGTCAGCGCTGGACTGGCTGACCTCAGGTCAGCGCTGGACTGGCTGACCTGAGGTCAGCGCTGGACTGGCTGACCTCAGGTCAGCGCTGGACTGGCTGACCTCAGGTCAGCGCTGGACTGGCTGACCTGAGGTCAGCGCTGGACTGGCTGACCTCAGGTCAGCGCTGGACTGGCTGACCTCAGGTCAGTGTGGTGTGAGGAACTCTCCTCCTGGTCTGTTGCTTCAGTAGTTTTAATAAAGTTAGTGCAGAAACAACCTCTGTGTACGCATTATTACCTTTTTTTTTTTTTAATTACTTTTATTAATCCCCTTGGGGAAATTCTTCTCTGCATTTCACCCATCCTTGATTAAGGAGCAGTGGGCTGCCCTGTGAGGCGCCCGGGGAGCAGTGAGGGGTTAAGTGTCGTGCTCAGAGACACTTCGACGTGTGAACTGTGGGGGGACTGGGGATCGAACCAGCTACCTTGGGATAACGGGACGACCACTCATCCCCCATGTACTTGTACTGTGCTTTAGTCATACTGAGGTACTTCCTACCACTCCAATCCATCAGAGGTATACTGTGCTACATCTCAGGTAGTTGTAGTACTTTATACTGTACTACATCTTAGGTACAAGTAATACTGTGTACTGTACTACATCTTAGGTACATGTACTACTTTATACTATAGTACATCTCGGAGGTAAATGTAGTACTTATACTGTACTACATCTTCGGTACATGTAGTACTGTGTAATGTACTACACCTGAGGTACATGTAGTACTTATACTGTAGTACATCTCAGGTACATGTAGTACTTTATACTGTACTACATCTTGGAGGTACATGTAGTTCTTATACTGCATTACACATCAGAGGTACATGTAGTTTTTATACTGTAGTACATGTTAATGCATCAATAATATATACTCTCTGACGTGAGTACTTGTGGTTCTTTGAGTATACGTGGATGCTAGTACTTTTACACTTGTATATTATGGGTTATAACTTGAAGTCGTTTAGTTGCTGGGGAAGAACCCTCGTCACTGAACTCAGTCAGCCAATCAGAAAATCGCTCCACTCGTCGCTAGGCAGGGCAGCCGCGTCAGTAGCCAATCGGATGGCTCGGGCGGGGACGGTCGCAGGGAGCCGAGAAAGACGGAGTCCGAGTTCCGGGGAAGAACATCACGGAGCCTTGGTGGGAACCAGAGCCCGGCACCGCGCGCACGATGCCCAACAAAGCCAAGAAGGAGAAGGTGAGCTGCTGGCGCCAGCAACCCGCTGCAATCCAACATGGCGTCTCTGAAGCGGCGTTTCATACGACGGTTTCATCAGGACCGTTAGTTGGGCGCTAACAGCTAGCTCTCAGGCCCGCTGAGGCTAAGCTAACTGCTAGCTGGTGTGTGTGTGTGTCACTCACACCTGCTGAGAGAGAAACACACACCTGAAGAGAGAGAGGAAGAGACACCTGGAGAGAGAGACACACACCTGCTGAGAGAGACACCTGAAGAGAGAGACACACACACACCTAGAGAGAAACACACCTCTGGAAAGACACACACACCTGGACAGAGGTTGAACAGGTAGCCCTCCTCCCTGCTACCTGTGATCGTTGCTTCCTCTGTGTCGACAGGAAACAGCTAAATGTGCTAAAAGCAGCATGAAGAGCAGCAAAGACACCGAGGACTCGGACCAGGTGAGTGAATGTTATTGTAAATCTAATAAATAAAGTTAGTTTGGTTCCATTTCAACAGCTTGTTCCTGCTCAGCTTTTATAACGCATTATATTACCTACAGCAAGATATGGATCATACACGATATGTAGTCTGTTGTCTATCGGCTGTCTGTTGTCTGTTGTCTATCTGCTGTCTGTTGTCTATCAGCTGTCTATTGTCTGTCTATCTGCTGTCTGTTGTCGATCTGCTGTCTGTTGTCTATTAGCTGTCTGTTGTCTATCTGTTGTTTGTCTGTCTGCTGTCTGTTGTCTATTGTTTATCTGCTGTCTGTCTGTCGTCTATCTGCTGTCTGTCTATTGTTTATCTGCTTTGCGTGCTTCACGTCTGTTAGACGGTCTGATGAGCTAAATCATGTTTTTAACGTGCAGGTTCCACACATGATGCTGTTGCTCACTGTGACATCACAGATGATGCTGTGGCTCACTGTGACATCACAGATGATGCTGTTGCTCACTGTGACATCACAGATGATGCTGTTGCTCACTGTGACCTCACAGATGATGACAGCAGCAGTGTAAGCGGGCCAGCAGCAGCAGTAACAGTGTGTGTGTGTGTGTGTGTGTGTGTGTGTGTGTGACAGCAGCAGTGTAAGCGGGCCAGCAGCAGCAGCAGTAACACTCCTCCTGCCACTCAGCTCAACAAGATGAAGTACTCTGCAGGTCCTCAGCTGGTGAAGAAGGAGCGCCGCCAGAGCTCCTCCCGCTTCAGCCTCACCAAGAACAGAGAGCTGCAGAAGCTACCTGCCCTCAAAGGTGAGTAGAAAAGTCAAAGTGCAGCCAACAGGTGTGTTCTCTCTTCTGCCTCCACACTGCCCCCTGGTGGAGCAGGAGGAGCTGTGTGTGTACATGTGTGTAGCTGTGTACATGTGTGTAGCTGTGTACATGTGTGTAGCTGTGGAGGTGACCCTCTGCTGCGCCTCCAGACTGCCCCCTGGTGGAGCAGGAGGAGCTGTTTGTGCAGAAGCTGCGTCAGTGCTGCGTGCTGTTTGACTTCGTCAGCGACCCGCTGAGCGACCTGAAGTACAAAGAGGTGAAGCGAGCCGGACTCAACGAGATGGTGGAGTACATCACCCACAACAGTGAGGTGGTGACGGAGAGCATCTACCCCGAGGCTGTGCTCATGGTGAGCTGATGCACACACACATGTATGTATAGATACACACACACACACACACACACACACACACACACACACACACACACACACACACACACGAGCAATATAACAGCTCTCTGGAGCAACAGCAAGCTACATACAGACATCTATAGTTTATACATCTGCTTTCTTTATGAACAGGCACCAGAAGAAACATTAGTGTTTTATCAGGAACAACACAAAACGCACACACACACATTCAGCACCTGTTAATGTGTGTTCAGTTTTCAGTGAACTTGTTCCGGACTCTTCCTCCGTCCTCCAACCCGACTGGAGCAGAGTTTGACCCTGAAGAAGACGAGCCCACGCTGGAGGCTGCCTGGCCTCACCTGCAGGTACACCAGAGAGTACCTTTACTGCCGTGAAGTACACCAGAGAGTACCTTTACTGCCGTGAAGTACACCAGAGAGTATGCACAAACAGATGTAGAACTCAGATCTTGGTTCACGGAGCGTTAGCCCCTCCCACAGCTCCGTAGGCAGGGACCTGATTGG
The DNA here is from genome assembly GCF_023055335.1 of Clinocottus analis. Lineage (NCBI taxonomy): Eukaryota > Metazoa > Chordata > Actinopteri > Perciformes > Cottidae > Clinocottus > Clinocottus analis. Next base: position 228,261 of record NW_027176213.1, on the reverse strand, counting down.
TCATCAGGTCTCCATGTGATCCACAGCTCGTCTATGAGTTCTTCCTTCGCTTCCTGGAGTCTCCGGACTTCCAGCCCAATGTGGCCAAGAAACACATCGACCAGAAGTTTGTGATGTCGGTAAGACCTTCATATACCATATCATATATATCTATATATATATATATACATCTATATCTATATATACAGAAACATAGACATATAGATAGCAGAGCGCTGACTTTGAGCTGAACGTTGTCTCCCAGCTGCTGGAGCTGTTTGACAGCGAGGATCCCCGAGAGAGAGACTTCCTGAAGACCATCCTGCATCGCATCTACGGCAAGTTCCTGGGCCTCCGGGCCTACGTCCGCCGCCAGATCAACAACATCTTCTACAGGTCCGCCTCCAGCAGCTGTGGATCAATACCTGTCTGTTACGATCAGCTGTGGATCAATACCTGTGTGTTACGATCAGCTGTGGATCAATACCTGTGTGTTACGATCAGCTGTGGATCAATACCTGTGTGTTACGATCAGCTGTGGATCAATACCTGTCTGTTACGATCAGCTGTGGATCAATACCTGTGTGTTATGATCAGCTGTGGATCAATACCTGTGTGTTATGATCAGCTGTGGATCAATACCTGTGTGTTATGATCAGCTGTGGATCAATACCTGTGTGTTATGATCAGCTGTGGATCAATACCTGTGTGTTATGATCAGCTGTGGATCAATACCTCCTCCACAGGTTCATCTATGAGACGGAGCACCACAACGGCGTGGCCGAGCTGCTGGAGATCCTGGGCAGGTAACGCACGCACCTGTTGTTGCCGTGGCGATGGTCGACGGCCGCTTGACGGGCGCCCGTCAAGTGGCCGTCGTCGTGACGATGTCTCTCCTCAGCATCATCAACGGCTTCGCTCTGCCGCTGAAGGAGGAGCACAAGATGTTCCTGAGCCGAGCGCTGCTGCCGCTGCACAAGAACAAGGCCCTGAGCGTGTACCACCCGCAGGTCAGTGCTGTCTGTACTGTCTGTAGTGAACCACCCGCAGGTCAGTGCTGTCTGTACTGTCTGTAGTGTACCACCCGCAGGTCAGTGCTGTCTGTACTGTCTGTAGTGCACCACCCGCAGGTCAGTGCTGTCTGTACTGTCTGTAGTGAACCACCCGCAGGTCAGTGCTGTCTGCACTGTCTGTAGTGAACCACCCGCAGGTCAGTGCTGTCTGCACTGTCTGTAGTGAACCACCCGCAGGTCAGTGCTGTCTGTACCGTCTGTAGTGAACCACCCGCAGGTCAGTGCTGTCTGTACCGTCTGTAGTGAACCACCTGCAGGTCAGTGTTGTCTGTACTGTCTGTAGTGAACCACCCGCAGGTCAGTGCTGTCTGTACTGTCTGTAGTGAACCACCCGCAGGTCAGTGCTGTCTGTACTGTCTGTAGTGAACCACCCGCAGGTCAGTGCTGTCTGTGCCGTCTGTAGTGAACCACCCGCAGGTCTGTGCTGTCTGTGGTGAACCCCCCGCAGGCCAGTGCTGTCTGTACTGTCTGTAGTGTACCACCCGCAGGTCAGCGCTGTCTGTACTGTCTGTGGTGTACCACCCGCAGGTCGGTGCAGTCTGTGCTGTCTGTAGTGTGCCACCCGCAGGTCAGTGCTGTCTGTACTGTCTGTGGTGTGCCACCCGCAGGTCAGTGCTGTCTGTACTGTCTGTGGTGTGCCACCCGCAGGTCAGTGCTGTCTGTGGTGAAGCACCCGCAGGTCAGTGCTGTCTGTGCTGTCTGTAGTGGGCCACCCGCAGGTCAGTGCTGTCTGTACTGTCTGTGGTGTACCACCCGCAGGTCAGTGCCGTCTGTACTGTCTGTAGTGTGCCACCCGCAGGTCTGTGCTGTCTGTAGTGAATCACCCATAGGTCGGTGCTGTCTGTACTGTCTGTGATGAGCCACCTGCGGGTCTGTACTGTCTGTAGTGAACCTTTCCTCTGTCTCACTCTCTGTCTGTCTCTCTGCAGCTGGCTTACTGTGTGGTCCAGTTCCTGGAGAAAGACAGCAGTCTGACAGAGCCGGTGAGTGTTCCGTGACCTCTGACCCCGTGACCTCTAACCCTATGACCTTTGACCCCATGACCTCTGACCCCTGCAGGTGATCATGGGTCTGCTGAAGTTCTGGCCCAAGACCCACAGTCCCAAGGAGGTGATGTTCCTGAACGAGCTGGAGGAGATCCTGGACGTCATCGAACCCTCGGAGTTCCTCAAAGTCCAGGAGCCGCTGTTCAGACAGCTGGCCAAGTGTGTGTCCAGCCCGCACTTCCAGGTACCACAACCTAGGACCAGAACCTAGGACCAAAATCTAGAACCTCAGACCAGAAACTAGAACCAAAACCTATAATCTAGGACCAGAACCTAGAACCAGAATCAGGACCAGGACCAAAACCTAGGACCAGAACCAGAACCTAGGACCAGAACCAGTCCTGGTATGGTGGTGATGGTGATGGTGGTGATGATGATGATGGTGATGGTGATGATGGTGATGATGGTGGTGGTGATGGTGATGATGGTGGTGGTGATGATGGTGGTGTTGATGATGGTGATGGTGATGATGATGGTGATGATGGTGGTGGTGATGATGATGGTGGTGATGGTGATGATGATGGTGGTGGTGGTGATGGTGATGGTGGTGGTGATGGTGGTGATGGTGATGGTGATGATGGTGATGATGGTGGTGGTGGTGGTGATGGTGGTGATGATGGTGATGATGGTGGTGGTGGTGGTGATGATGATGATGGTGGTGATGATGGTGGTGATGATGGTGATGATGGTGGTGATGATGGTGGTGATGATGGTGGTGGTGATGGTGGTGGTGATGGTGGTGGTGATGGTGGTGGTGATGATGATGATGGTGGTGATGATGGTGGTGATGATGGTGGTGGTGATGGTGGTGATGGTGGTGGTGATGATGATGATGGTGGTGGTGATGGTGGTGGTGATGGTGGTGATGATGGTGGTGGTGATGGTGGTGGTGATGGTGGTGGTGATGGTGGTGGTGATGATGATGGTGATGGTGGTGATGATGGTGGTGATGATGGTGGTGATGGTGGTGATGATGGTGGTGATGATGGTGGTGGTGATGGTGGTGGTGATGGTGGTGGTGATGGTGGTGGTGATGATGGTGGTGATGATGGTGGTGATGATGGTGGTGGTGATGATGGTGGTGGTGGTGGTGGTGGTGGTGATGATGGTGGTGATGATGGTGGTGGTGATGATGGTGGTGGTGGTGGTGGTGGTGGTGGTGGTGATGATGATGTGGTGGTGTGTAACAGGTGGCAGAGCGGGCTCTGTATTACTGGAACAACGAGTACATCATGAGTCTGATCAGTGACAACGCTGCTAAGATCCTCCCCATCATGTTCCCCGCCCTCTACAAGAACTCCAAGAGCCACTGGAACAAGTAACGCATCAATACACTGATCAATACTCTGACACTCTGATCAATACTCTGATACACTGATCAATACTCTGATCTATACACTGATCAATACTCTGACACTCTGATCAATACTCTGACACTCTGATCAATACTCTGATACACTGATCAATACTCTGATCTATACACTGATCAATACTCTGACACTCTGATCAATACTCTGACACTCTGATCAATACTCTGATACTCTGATCTATACACTGATCAATACTCTGATACTCTGATCAATACACACTTGTACCTTCATGTTGACCCTGTTCATGTACTTGTACCTTTGTGTTGACCGTGTACTTGTACCTTCGTGTTGACCGTGTACTTGTACCTCAGGACTATCCATGGTCTGATCTACAACGCTCTGAAGCTCTTCATGGAGATGAACCAGAAGCTGTTTGATGACTGCACACAGCAGTACAAGGCCCAGAAACACAAGTAACTACACACAAGTAACTACACACACACAGACAAAGAGACCAAACAACAGACAGACTACAGACAGACAGTCAGACTACAGACAGACTACAGACAGGCTACATGCCACAGACAGGCAGACTACAGACAGACAGACTACAGACAGGCCACATGCCACAGACAGGCAGACTACAGACAGGCTACATGCCACAGACAGGCAGACTACAGACAGGCAGACTACAGACAGGCTACATGCCACAGACAGACAGACTACAGACAGGCCACATGCCACAGACAGGCAGACTACAGACAGACTACAGACAGACTCATGGTGGATCTTCTGTCTGCAGAGAGAAGTCTAAGCTGAAGGAACGAGAGGAGATCTGGATCAAGATAGAAGAGCTGGCCACACGGAACCCTCAGGTACTCACTGTGTACACGTGTGTGTACTCTGTGTACACGTGTGTACTGTATATACACATGAAGATACCCTACTACTAGTACAAAGTAGATTATTCAGCTAAATGTACTTAAAGTATGAAAAGTAAAGGTACCGATTCTGCTGAAAAATGACCTTTCAGTGTGAAGTGATCTGTTTCTTTATTTAGAGCAATAGGCTCCACCCCCTCCGCCCAGGACTCCACCCACAGGAAGAGGTCAGTTATGTTTCACATTATTAGTGTTTAACATGATCAGTGTTTTATGAATCTAAATATATGAATGTGGTCCTAACGTGTGTACTTGCAGTACAGTGATACTGTGGCTGTGTACTCGATGGAAACAGAGACTCCAACAGCTGAAGACATCCAGCTGCTGAAGAAGACTGTAGAGAGTGAAGCCTCACAGGTAACCTGTCTGTTACTGTCTGTGATCATGTCTGTGATCATGTCTGTGATCATGTCTGTGATCATGTGGTCTGTGTCTCTCAGGGTCTGAAGGACCTGAAGAAGGAGAAGGTCCTGATGAGGAGGAAGTCCGAGCTCCCTCAGGACGTCTACACCATCAAAGCTCTGGAGGCTCACAAGAGGGCGGAGGAGTACCTGACAGCCAATCAGGAGGCCCTCTGACCGGAGGGAGGCGGTCCCTTCCGAGCCGGACTCTCTGATTGGAGGAGGCTGAAGCTGTCAGAGGTCCGTCCAGAAAAGCCGACCTCTGACCCCTAGTGGTCGCTAACGAGTAGCACACTGTGCAGATGCCCCGATGACATCACCGCCAACACCCGCATCTGTCTTCATTAGCCTGAACGCAGCCGACCGGAGGTCCCTGAACGCATCACGGGGCCTCGTCCAGGACAGGAACGCAGCCGAGCGGGGGTCCCTGAACGCAGCCGAGCGGGGGTCCCTGAACGCAGCCGAGCGGGGGTCCCTGAACGCAGCCGAGCGGGGGTCCCTGAACGCAGCCGAGCGGGGGTCCCTGAACGCAGCCGACCGGAGGTCCCTGAACGCAGCCGACCGGAGGTCCCTGAACGCAGCCGACCGGAGGTCCCTGAACGCATCACGGGGCCTCGTCCAGGACAGGAACGCAGCCGACCGGAGGTCCCTGAACGCATCACGGGGCCTCGTCCAGGACAGGAACGCAGCCGACCGGAGGTCCCTGAACGCATCACGGGGCCTCGTCCAGGACAGGAATGCAGCGAGCTGAGAGGGAGGCCTGGTTCTGTCCGGTGTCTGAAGGAGACCGTGATGACTTTCAGAACCCTGAACACACATTACTTATGATTTCAACATTCAAAGAGACAAACCTTTATTCGTTGTTTTGCCCCACAGTAAACAAAGTCGTTCAGTAGCGTCGGTATTTACACATTATTGTATTTTAATAATAATACAAATGACTGCTGTCTGCACACAAACACAGAATAATTGGATTCAATTTTATTCATAGAACTTAAAACCACAGAAGAG
>NW_027176213.1:205000-217500 GCF_023055335.1 Clinocottus analis | reverse complement strand
ACTCGCTTCTCAAAAATATAAAACAAATCTAAAAGAAAACAAGGATAAAAAATCAATCCAATAAGATTATAATAACAACAATATAATATAATAATGTAATATTACTATGATATTAGCAATATTAAGAACAATGGTAATGATAATAACAATACAATATAATGATATACCTCTGTGGTCCCAGGAAACCCGTCAGAGTGAGACCTCGCGCTGCTCCCCTCTCTGTCGCATAGTAACGGTCACCTGCAGGAACACACCGGTTTAAAAACCACAGAAGAAGAAGCAGAAGGACCAGCCCGGCTCCCGGAGCTCTCACCCCGGCACAGAGGACCCCTCGGCCGGCCCCGGCACACCGAACGCCCGTCGCGCCCATCCGATCAATCGATAACCGGGATCGATCGACTCCGATGGCAGCTCGGAACCGGCGCGTGGCCTGCGGCACCGGAGCGGCGGACGATGACGTCAGCGTGTGAAGGTCCCGATCCTGCTCGCGTGAGCTGATCGATCGTTTATCAGGTAATTGATCTCCTTCTTGCGCAGCCAATCAGAGCCCGAGCTGATCGATCCGAGGTCGTTAGTCTGATAAACTGATTCAGGCTCCTGCCAATCATTACGTCACATTAATTGATCAGTGTAGTTAGTGTGTGTGTGTGTGTGTGTGTGTGTGTGTGTGTGTGTGTGTGTGTGTGTGTGTGTGTGTGTGTGTGTGCGCATATATATATATATATATATATATATATATATATATATATATATATATATATATATACACGTGTATATATATACAGTGTGTGTGTGTGTGTGTGTGTGTGTGTGTATATATACACGTGTGTATATATACACGTGTGTATATATACACATATATACACATACATATATATGTCTGTCTGGATCTGGGAGACACGTGTGTATATATACACGTGTATATATGGGCGCAGAGAGCCTTCTGGGAGTTGTAGTTTTAAATGCTTCTTCAACCTTCAATCATTACATGAACTCCAGGCTGGACAGGAAGTGATGTCAGGACTTGGTCGGCGGCCAATGGGAGCCCTGCTTCTCCCCAGTAGAGGTCAGGCTTCTCTGTGACTGGGTTCCCCTTTCTCGTGTGTCCAGGTGTCCCAGTGCTCCCAGCATGCTGCCGGCCTCCATCCAGATCACGGGCGAGCAGCTGTCGGCGGCCGAGGTGCAGGACATCTGTGAGAGCGTGCAGGAGGACGGCGTGCGGCTGCTGTCCGTGCGCGGCTGCCAGCTGTCAGACCGTGACTTCGGGCGTGTGTGCCGCAGCGTGGCGGCGTCCGGCTCGCTGGCGCAGCTCAACCTGAACCTGGGCGTGGTCACCGGCAGCGGCAGGACCCGCCACCTGGCCGACGCCCTGAAGGCCAACCGCTCCTTGCAGACGCTGTTGTGAGTACAGTGCTGAGAGCTCTCTTCTGATTGGTGCTCACGCTGGAGCCGGCCACCCTCCAGAGGTCACACTGCACAGTACACACTACACACTGCACAGTACACACTACACACTGCACCACATACCTACACACGTGTGCAGTATGAACAATGCGTCATCAACACGTACATGTAGTCATGTGATTGGTTGTAAGACTCGGCCCCGCCCCCTACAGTCTCCATGGCAGCCCGCTGTTGGACGCTGGGCTGGTGACCTTGAACTCGGCGCTGTCGACCCACCCGGCGTTGGTCTGTCTGGATCTGGGAGACTGCATGCTGGGAGACGAGGCACTGGGTCTGATCTGTGGGATGCTGCCGCCCGATGGAGCGAAGTCAGGTAAGACCTGAGAACCTCCATGACAACCAGTTTAAATGTGGAACATGCTTCATGGTCTAATGGTACGATACCAGTGAGCTAGAACTCACAGCTTACCAGTGGAAACCAGTGAGCTAGACCAACAGATAGAATAGTACTAGAACCAACCACATGGTGACTAGAACCGACCACATGGTGACTAGAACCAACCACATGGAGACTAGAACCAACCACATGGAGACTAGAACCAACCACATGGTGACTAGAACCAACCACATGGTGACTAGAACCGACCACATGGTGACTAGAACCAACCACATGGAGACTAGAACCAACCACATGGAGACTAGAACCAACCACATGGAGACTAGAACCAACCACATGGTGACTAGAACCAACCACATGGAGACTAGAACCAACCACATGGTGACTAGAACCAACCACATGGTGACTAGAACCAACCACATGGAGAATAGAACCAACCACAAGGTGACTAGAACCTACCACATGGAAACTAGAACCAACCACATGGAGACTAGAACCAACCACATGGAGACTAGAACCAACTACATGAAAACTAGAACCAACCACAAGGAGACTAGAACCAAGCACATGATAACTAGAACCAACCACATGGAGACTAGAACCCACACCATGGTGACTAGAACCCACCCCATGGTGACTAGAACCTACCACATGGAAACTAGAACCAACCACATGGAGACTAGAACCAACCACATGGAGACTAGAACCAACTACATGAAAACTAGAACCAACCACAAGGAGACTAGAACCAAGCACATGATAACTAGAACCAACCACATGGAGACTAGAACCCACACCATGGTGACTAGAACCCACCCCATGGTGACTAAAACCAACCACATGGAGACTAGAACCAACCACATGGAAACTAGAACCAACCACATGGAAACTAGAACCAACCACATGGAGACTATAACCAATCACTTGGAAACTAGAACCTACCACATGGAAACTAGAACCTACCAAATGGAGACTAGAACCTACCACATGGAACTAGAACCTACCACATGGAGACTAGAACCAACCACATGGAAACTAGAACCAACCACATGGCGACTAAAACCAACCACATGGAGACTAGAACCAACTACATAAAAACTAGAACCAACCACATGGAGACTAGAACCAAGCACATGATAACTAGAACCAACCACATGGAGACTAGAACCAACCACATGGAAACTAGAACCAAGCACATAATAACTAGAACCAACCACATGGTGATTAGAACCCACCCCATGGTGACTAGAACCAACCACATAAAAACTAGAACCAACCACATGGAGACTAGAACCAACCACATGGAAACTAGAACCAAGCACATAATAACTAGAACCAACCACATGGTGACTAGAACCCTCCCAATGGAGACTAGAACCCACCCCATGGTGACTAGAACTAGATAATGATATATTGTCATGGTAATCATCATTGTGATCATGTTGTTTGCTGTCTGGAGGTCTGAGGGAGCTGACTCTGAGTGCTAACCCAGGAATCAGCTCCAAAGGCTGGGCTCGACTCGCCATTGCTGTGGCTCACAGCTCCCAGCTCCGAGTGCTCAACCTGGACTACAACCCACTGGGTACACACTGTACTACACACTGTATACACACTGTACTACACACTGTACTACACACTGTACTACACACTGTACTACACACTGCATACACACTGTACTACACACTGTATACACACTGTACTACACACTGTATACACACTGTACTACACACTGTACTACACACTGTATACACACTGTACTACACACTGCATACACACTGTACTACACACTGTATACACACTGTATACACACTGTACTACACACTGTATACACACTGTACTACACACTGTACTACACACTGTACTACACACTGTACTACACACTGTATACACACTGCATACACACTGTACTACACACTGTACTACACACTGTATACACACTGTACTACACACTGTACTACACACTGTACTACACACTGTATACACACTGTACTACACACTGTATACACACTGTACTACACACTGTATACACACTGTATACACACTGTACTACACACTGTACTACACACTGTACTACACACTGCATACACACTGTACTACACACTGTACTACACACTGTACTACACACTGTACTACACACTGCATACACACTGTACTACACACTGTATACACACTGTACTACACACTGTATACACACTGTACTACACACTGTACTACACACTGTACTACACACTGTACTACACACTGCATACACACTGTACTACACACTGTACTACATGCTGTATACACACTGTACTACACACTGTATACACACTGTATACACACTGTACTACACACTGTGTACACACTGTACTACACACTGTACTACACACTGTACTACACACTGTACTACACACTGCATACACACTGTACTACACACTGTACTACATGCTGTATACACACTGTACTACACACTGTATACACACTGTATACACACTGTACTACACACTGTGTACACACTCCTCTCCTCTGGCAGGAGACCACGTGGTGGGGATGCTGGCTGTGTCTGTGGCGTCCAGCAGAACCTTGGAGGTTCTGGACCTGGAGGGAACCGGACTCACCAACCAATCAGCACAGGTTCCTCCTCCTTAGCATCTGTGTGTCTCACACACACACACACACACACACACACACACACACACACACACACACACACACACACCTGGTCCTGTGTGCAGGTATTCCTGCACATGGTCTCAGGGTTTTGGTCCCGTGTGCAGGTGTTCTTGGACATGGTGGAGAACTTCCCCACCAGTCTCAGGGTTCTGGTCTTGGCGGAGAACGCCATCAGTCCGGAGCTGCAGCAGCAGATCTGTGACCTGCTGTCTGAGGGGGAGGAGGACGACGAGCGAGAGGCCCCGCCCCCGCTGCAAGGCCCCGCCTCCAGCAGCGCCCTGCGGCCAATCAGAGAGAAGTACCAGCCCCCGACCTGGCTCCCCCACAGCAGTAAGGGCTGAACCCGCCCCCTGACCCGGTCCCACTTTACTTCCCATACTGGTCCCATACTGGTCATACTGGGACTTTCCCAGTTCTAGCCTGGTGCTGGCCTCTGTGGGTCCAGTAGGACCAGTCTGTCCTCTGGACCAGTCTGTCCAGTAGGACCAGTAGACCTGGCGGTGTCACAGGTGACCGATGTGTATATATGTGTATAAAAAAAGGTTTGTGATGGATTTAATTTTAAGGAACAGTTTAATCGTTGAAATCCGATTTGATATGCATGTCCCGCTACATGAAGCTAATGAGGAGGTGCAGTTCCTCCAATGACCACACGAGGCTCCCAAAGCAAGTGAATCCTCACAGACGGCCATGTTGATACTCCGTAATATATTAATATATACATCTCAAGAACAAGCCCATGTTTTATACGTGCTCTCACGTCAGTATACTGAATATGAAGCTACAGCTGGTTAGCTTTGCTATCCTCCTTTAAAGCTTGTGTTTTTAACTTGCTCTAAAGCGTAAAGACACGGTGTAAATGAGCCGGATGGAGTATGAAGCGTTCTGGTTCTGGTTCCTGTTGTTGGTCTTACCGCTGAAGCTGAAGCTCTACATGTCGTCCTTCACAGACTCCGGCCCCCAGATGGTCTTGCTGACATCAGGTCTAGGTGAGAGCTTATTGGCTGAGACTGAAATGTGACCCCCACACTTACACTTCCTGTTAAACTACTTTCACTTTATTCTGCTTTGTTCCGTTTGAATGTTCCCGCTTTGTTTGTCTTCACTGCGCTCCTCTGGGTTGTCAGGTCACCTGATGGCCAGCAGCCAATCACATGCTCTGCATGGTTTGATGTAGCACCTGTACATAGAGACTAGAACAGAGCGGCGGCGGCACAAAACCTCAACACACAAGTGACCTACGGCCCGTTTCAGTGTGTTTCTGATGAATGTAGTTCTGCTCTTTTGGTTCCTTCTGATGTCACAATAATAAACTGTTTACAGCTTCGTAAGAACCGCGCCTCTGATTCCTTCTTCCTCAGCAAGCTAACGCTGCTAACATTGATAGCTGATAATAAACAGTTTACAGCTAAGTGGCTCACAGAGAAATGTTGCTAACAAAATAGACTATTATAGGAGTGTTGCTAACGGAATAAACTAAAGAGAAATGTTGCTAACAATCCAACCAGCATACGACTGGCTACTTAGCTAGCTTACAAAGTGCCCCATGCTAACTTTACAAATGAAAGAAAACAAGCCCAACAGCTTTCTGGTGTCTACAGTCTGGGGTCGATGGAGACTTCTTCACTGCGAGAAGAACCGCTACGAGCTTGGGGGCTAGCTTGCTAACCAGTCAGCTCTGGACATGGACAAGCTGGCTAGCTAACTAACTCTGGAAAGGAACCAGCTAGCTAGCTAACTAGTTAACCCCAGTGCTAACCCTGCCGCCTTGTAGAGCAAGTGATGGAAGAAGAGGTAGAGGAAGTGGCGGAAGAAGAGGTAGAGGAAGTGGCGGAAGAAGAGGTAGAGGAAGTGGCGGAAGAAGAGGTAGAGGAAGTGGTGGAAGAAGAGGTAGAGGAAGTGGTGGAAGAAGAGGTAGAGGAAGTGGCGGAAGAAGAGGTAGAGGAAGTGGTGGAAGAAGAGGTAGAGGAAGTGGGGGAAGAAGAGGTAGAGGAAGTGGGGGAAGAAGAGGTAGAGGAAGTGGCGGAAGAAGAGGTAGAGGAAGTGGCGGAAGAAGAGGTAGAGGAAGTGGCGGAAGAAGAGGTAGAGGAAGTGGTGGAAAAGAGGTAGAGGAGGTGGCGGAAGAAGAGGTAGAGGAAGTGGCGGAAGAAGAGGTAGAGGAAGTGGCGGAAGAAGAGGTAGAGGAAGTGGCGGAAGAAGAGGTAGAGGAAGTGGCGGAAGAAGAGGTAGAGGAAGTGGCGGAAGAAGAGGTAGAGGAAGTGGCGAAAGAGGTAGAGGAAGTGGGGGAAAAGAGGTAGAGGAAGTGGCGGAAGAAGAGGTAGAGGAAGTGGCGGAAGAAGAGGTAGAGGAAGTGGCGGAAGAAGAGGTAGAGGAAGTGGCGGAAGAAGAGGTAGAGGAAGTGGCGGAAGAAGAGGTAGAGGAAGTGGTGGAAAAGAGGTAGAGGAAGTGGCGGAAGAAGAGGTAGAGGAAGTGGCGGAAGAAGAGGTAGAGGAAGTGGCGGAAGAAGAGGTAGAGGAAGTGGCGGAAGAAGAGGTAGAGGAAGTAGTGGAAAAGAGGTAGAGGAAGTGGCGGAAGAAGAGGTAGAGGAAGTGGCGGAAGAAGAGGTAGAGGAAGTGGTGGAAAAGAGGTAGAGGAAGTGGCGAAAGAGGTAGAGGAAGTGGGGGAAAAGAGGTAGAGGAAGTGGCGAAAGAGGTAGAGGAAGTGGTGGAAAAGAGGTAGAGGAAGTGGTGGAAAAGAGGTAGAGGAAGTGGCGAAAGAAGAGGGAGAGGAAGTGGCGGAAGAAGAGGTAGAGGAAGTGGGGGAAGAAGAGGTAGAGGAAGTGGGGGAAGAAGAGGTAGAGGAAGTGGGGGAAGAAGAGGGAGAGTAAGTGGCGGAAGAAGAGGTAGAGGAAGTGGCGGAAGAAGAGGGAGAGTAAGTGGCGGAAGAAGAGGTAGAGGAAGTGGGGGAAGAAGAGGTAGAGGAAGTGGCGAAAGAAGAGGTAGAGGAAGTGGCGAAAGAAGAGGTAGAGGAAGTGGCGAAAGAAGAGGTAGAGGAAGTGGCGGAAGACGGTACAAGCAGGGGAAATAGACAACCTGACTAAGTTGTGGCTCCAGACAATAATGTTAAATGTAGTTTATTTTATATATATATATATATATATATATATAGATAGATATATATATATACATATATATATAGATAGATATATATATATACATATATATATAGATAGATATAGATAGATATAGATATATACATATATATATAGATAGATATAGATATATATATAAAGCAATAATGATATCAATAACAAAGCATCTGTCCCGTTGCAGCAGTGTAATCAATAATCATAACATGTTCACTCTTTAACTTACAGACCTGTTTATTATTTCATAATCACATCATCAATATCTGCAGAGAGAAAAGAAATTCACCACTTTATTGCACAACAACAACACATGTTTACTGTTTACTGACCACAACACATGTTTACTGTTTACTGACCACAACACGTTTACTGACCACAACACATGTTTACTGACCACAACACGTTTACTGACCACAACACGTTTACTGACCACAACACGTTTACTGACCACAACACATGTTTACTGACCAGAGACACAAAGTCAGAACTTTAACAGTAAACTTCTGTTCTGATGTTTTCACTTCTGTACTACTGCAGTAGTACTAGTGTATATATACATACATCATCATTTATAACATGTCATATTAATACATCATCATTTATAACATGTTCACTAAAGTGAAACATAAATGCAAAGCAGTAAAAGTGAGATGTTAGCGTAGCTTAGCACAAACACTGTAAACAGGTGGAAACAGCTAGCATACAGGCTAACATGTTTCCTCTCAGGTGTCTCTAGAAGCTGTTTGTGTCAACAACAAACATGTAAACAACATGTTCTGTACTTTTCATCTTGTGACGCGTTCAGGACCCGAATCCTGAGGTCTGTCCTCAAGTGATGTCACTCGAGTCAGCACCTTGAAGACAAAAAGCGAGCACTCCGTGACCGCTGCCCATTGGAGCCAGAGGTGCGTTGTGGGTAATGACATCACAGTGAATATCATCACGACCCCAATCCAGACCTGATGTTCCCTTCTCTCTCTCTCTCTCTCTCTCTCTCTCTCTCTCTTTCTCTTTCTCTCTCTCTCTCTCTCTCTCTCTCTCTCTCTCTCTCTCTCTCTCTCTCTCTCTCTCTCTCTCTCTCTACACGGCCTCAGTGTTCATCTTCTTCTTCTTCTTCTTCTTCTTCTTCTTGTTTTTCTCTGGTTCCGCTCCGTTGAGTAAGCCCGTCTGACCCTGGAGCTCGTTCTGCGGCGCCCGCCGGTCGCCATGTTGCGATGACGATGGCGTTGGCGGCCAGCAGGAGCCTCGCAGCACGAGGGCGGAGGTCAGCGCCACCGCGGCCAGTGTGGCGCCCGCCAGCACCAGCAGGACGACGAGCCGGACCTCGGAAAGGTCGGCGGCCTGGCGCTCGCTCACAGTCACCTTGAACGACCCGGCGCCGTCACGGCTGCCGTTCCCGACGGCGGCGGCGGCCCGCAAGGCGCTCCTCTCGTTCGTGTTCACGGTGGATCTGGCCCCGCCTCCTCTTCCTTCGGGCTCGCGGGCCCTCGCCTCCGTCTCGCAGGTGGCCCCTCCGTAACCGGGTCGGCAGACGCAGTGGAAGCCGCCGGCGCGGTCCAGGCAGCGGCCGGCGTGGAGGCAGGGCCGGCTGGCGCAGTCGTCCAGGTTGACGGTGCAGAAGCGCCCGGCGAAGCCGGCGGGGCAAAGGCACGAGAAGCGGTTCACGCCGTCCCGGCACGTGGCGCCGGCGGCACAGGGCTGCATCCGGCAGTCGTCCACGTCCGTCTCACAGCGACGACCCGTGAAGCCGGCCAGGCAGCGGCACGACAGATCCACCGCGAAGCCGTCTGCGTCCTCACAGAGGCCGCCATTTTGACATGGAGACCTGGAGGAAGAGGAGGAGGAGGAGGAGAAAGAGGAGGAGGAGGAGAAAGAGGAGGAAAGGATTCCAATTTAAAAACAGCTCTTTACATCTCCAGAAGGCTTTTGAGGAGTGCCGGGCTCTCAGGGTCAGACCTCCTCTGGGTGCAGGGTCCGGTCTTCAGCTGGCAGTCCCGGCCCGTGAAGCCGGCGGCACACAGGCAGCCGTAGCCGCTGCCGGCCTCCATCACGCAGGTCGCCCCGTTCCGACACGGCGGCCTCACGGCGCACAGCGACAGGTCTGCAACGAGAACACGGTGAGACAGACAAGACACCAGGACCAGGACCAGAACCAGGACCAGGACTAGAACCAGGACTACAGACCTTTGTCACAGAAGCGCCCCCCCCAGCCGGCCTCGCAGCGGCACTGCCACGGCTGCTGACAGGAACCGTGGCGGCAGCCGGGCGTCGGCACGCAGCGCTCGCAGCGCTCGCCGTCCCAGCCGGGGTCGCACCTGGAGACGGAGACGGAAGCATACAGGTGTGGCAGCTGCTGAACATGTCGATACCCAGCACCGCAGGGGGTCAGGAACCATCTGGTGCTGGGACCCAGAAACCATGAACTAGACCTCCAGTCGGGCCAAGCATGGGCGGGGCTACCAGGTGATTGACACGTCTCACCTGCAGACTCCGGACTCGTCACAGCGGCTGTTGGGGACGTCACAGCTGCAGTCGCTTCCTGCAGAGAAGAAGTGAAAGGTCCGGACAGGAAGCTTACATGTAAACAGGCACAGCTTCCTGTTTCAATGTCAAGATTTTCACAATTAAAGCATCGTTAACTGTTGGGAAAAAAAACTGATTTCTCCTAAATATCTGGTTCTGACCTTGACCTCTGCAGGGCGGGGCCGCGAAGACGAGCAGGAAGCAGCAGCTCAGCAGGACGGAGGACATGTTGGACACCTGGAGGACCGAGAGCACCTGGGGCCAGAGAGACAGACACGTTGGTGGACCTGGAGTCAGACCACCAGAACATCAGACCACCAGAACATCAGACCACCAGAACATCAGACCCTCAGACCACTAGACCATCAGACCACCAGACCACCAGACCATCAGACCACCAGACCACCAGACCACTAGACCCTCAGACCACCAGACCACCAGACCCTCAGACCGGAGAACCTGAACAGGTAGAGACCAGAGAACCTGAACAGGTAGAGACCAGAGAACCTGAACAGGTAGAGACCAGAGAACCTGAACAGGTAGAGACCAGAGAACCTGAACAGGTGACCTTCAGCCCTGGCACACTGAGAACCATGTGATTCCTGCTTCCTGTTCCTACCTGCTACTTCCTGTTTGTTCTTCTTCTGCTTCTGTTGATCTGCTGTCTTCAGACCTCCTGGTTTGTCCCGTCAGACCTTTTCATGCTGTGTGTGTCCGTCTCCTCTTCCTCCTCTTCCTCCTCTTCCTGTCTGTTGCTGTGGTGACGCTCTGCCCACACACTCGACTGGCAGGCGGCAGGAAATAACCAGCAGGATAATTTTTCCAGAGATTAGAGTCAAGAACACAAGACAGGAACTGACATGCCTGTGTGTGTGTGTGTGTGTGTGTGTGTGTGTGTGTGTGTGTGTGTGTGTGTGTGTGTGTGTGTGTGTGTGTGTGTGTGTGTGTGTGTGTGTGTGTGTGTGTGTGTGTGCTGTGGTATGTAAGTGAGGAAGACACTCGGTCACACACATATCTTTTCTTTCAGTGTGTTTGCTCGGGAAAGAAAAGAATGAAGGGAGTGTGTGTGTTTGAGAATGGAAGGCAACAGGTGGTCAATTTAACACACACACACACACACACACACACACACACACACACACACACACACACACACACACACATACACACACTGTGTTTGCATAGAACTGCAGTACAAAACATGAAAACCTGTTGTGGAATGTAACAAAGTACATTTACTCCACTACTGTACTTTAGTACAGATCACAGGTACTTGCAATTTTCTCGTAATTGTAGTTTTAGTAAATCAAACCAAAGCTTCTGTCAGATGAGACCTCCTGTTCCTTCTGGGGAACGATGGGTTCTGACCAAGAACCACTTTGTTCGTGGGGAACCGGACCAGAACCAGACCAGAACGCTGCCAGCTTGAGCTCATGAGATCGTCTTGAGTAAGGAGACCCTCCAGGGGAAGAGACGGGCCACGTATAGAAGTCTGCTGGTTGTATAGAAGTCTATGCTTCACGTTTTAAAGCTGCATTCTCCCTCCTGACCACCAGGGGGCGACTCCTCTGGTTGTATAGAAGTCTATGCTTCATGTGTTAAAGCTGCACTCTCTCTCCTGACCACCAGGGGGCGACTCCTTTGGTTGTATAGAAGTCTATGCTTCACGTTTTAAAGCTGCATTCTCCCTCCTGACCACCAGGGGGCGACTCCTCTGGTTGTATAGAAGTCTATGCTTCATGTGTTAAAGCTGCATTCTCTCTGCTGACCACCAGGGGGCGACTCCTCTGGTTGTATAGAAGTCTATGCTTCATGTGTCAAAGCTGCATTCTCTCTCCTGACCACCAGGGGGCGACTCCTTTGGTTGTATAGAAGTCTATGCTTCATGTGTCAAAGCTGCATTCTCTCTCCTGACCACCAGGGGGCGACTCCTCTGGTTGTATAGAAGTCTATGCTTCATGTGTTAGAGCTGCATTCTCTCTGCTGACCACCAGGGGGCGACTCCTCTGGTTGTATAGAAGTCTATGCTTCATGTGTTAGAGCTGCATTCTCTCTCCTGACCACCAGGGGGCGACTCCTCTGGTTGTATAGAAGTCTATGCTTCATGTGTTAAAGCTGCATTCTCTCTCCTGACCACCATGGGGCGACTCCTCTGGTTGTATAGAAGTCTATGCTTCATGTGTTAAAGCTGCATTCTCTCTCCTGACCACCAGGGGGCGACTCCTCTGGTTGTATAGAAGTCTATGCTTCATGTGTTAAAGCTGCATTCTCTCTCCTGACCACCAGGGGGCGACTCCTCTGGTTGTATAGAAGTCTATGCTTCATGTGTTAGAGCTGCATTCTCTCTCCTGACCACCAGGGGGCGACTCCTTTGGTTGTATAGAAGTCTATGCTTCA
>NW_027176213.1:182500-202500 GCF_023055335.1 Clinocottus analis | reverse complement strand
ACAAATAAAACAAATAAAACATGATCAATAATCAAAAGTGATCTGGTTGAGCTCCACCAGTTCCGATGAAACTGGATCCGTCTGTGACGCCGTTCAGGAGCTAAATCTGACCGCTGGCCGGCGTCCGACCGCCGCTCGGCCGGTGGGGGGTCGTGGGGGTTGTACGGGGTGCGGGGGGGGGGGGGGGTCTGATGAGGGTCTAACCTGCTGGATGAACTGCAGCAGCTGGGAGATTCCTCTCAAACCACCTGCCTCACAATGCCTCTGTGTTTATACAGGGAGAAGAATGGGGAGGGGGAGGAGGGGCAGCCTTGACCCCCCCCCCCTCCTCCCCACAATGCCTCTGTGTTTATAGGGAGAAGAATGCCCCCCCCCCCCCCCCCCCCCCAGCAGCTGAGGCCCCTCTACATTCAGAGGGAGTTTAAAGGATTCAGGAGTCCTATATTTCGTTTTTTTTACTTCCTCTGTCCTTCCATACCGCATGTCCTTTTTTCCTTCTGATTGTTTCTTTTCCTCCTTGACTGGCTCCTTCTTTCCTTCACTAACTCCTTCCTTCCTTTGCCACAGCCCCTCTCTTAGGACCAAAAGTCAGTTTGTGTGCAGAGATGGACAGTATTTATGTTACTTGTATTTGAAATATATATTTCAATTACTTTTGAGTATTTTGTGATTTGTATTTGATAGGGCCAATAAACAATCTAACGTAATTTGTAACTAAATACTTTAAAGTGGAGTAATCTTATATTGAAAATACTCAAAATACTTGCTCCACGAGGCAGTTCACTTATCAAGCTCCTTATTGCTTGAGTTAATGCAACCCTCTTCACTCCGGTTCGTTTGCAGGGATAATATTCCATCCAGAAGTTAGTTGTTCTTAAAGCAACTCAACTGGCTAGTGGCTGGTGGCCGGTGGCTGGTGGCTGGTGGCCGGTGGCCGGAGGCTAGTGGCCGGAGGCTAGTGGCCGGTGGCCAGTGGCTAGTGGCCGGAGGCTAGTGGCCGGAGGCTAGTGGCTGGTGGCCAGTGGCTAGTGGCCGGTGGCCGGTGGCTGGTGGCCGGAGGCTAGTGGCCGGAGGCTAGTGGCTGGTGGCCAGTGGCTAGTGGCCGGTGGCCGGAGGCTAGTGGCCGGTGGCCGGTGGCTGGTGGCCGGTGGCTGGTGGCCAGTGGCTGGTGGCTATTGGCCGGTGGCTGGTGGCTGGTGGCCGGTGGCTGGTGGCTAGTGGCCGGTGGCTGGTGGCTGGTGGCAACAGCTACTAGCCAACAGCTAGTGGCTGTTGGCTAGTAGCTGGTTCTCAAGAACCAAAATGGAAGAATTATTATGTCATAAAGATGTCAGTGTGAACCTGTATGAGACACTTAACACTGCAATGTAGAACTATGTGGCCTACCATGTAGACTACCACTGTAAGAGAGAAGGAAGTAGACTACCACGCTACTGACCACTGTAAGAGAGAAGGAAGTAGACTACCATGCTACTGACCACTGTAAGAGAGAAGGAAGTAGACTACCATGCTACTGACCACTGTAAGAGAGAAGGAAGTAGACTACCATGCTACTGACCACTGTAAGAGAGAAGGAAGTAGACTACCATGCTACTGACCACTGTAAGAGAGAAGGAAGTAGATTGCCACTGGCTTTGTTAGAATAAGATAGACGTAAGTAGGCTACTCACTTGTTAAGTTACCTGTTCACTTTTGTATTTATTTACTATTTACCTTTTATTTTATTTTTCTGAAAACACTTGTGAGACTAGTATATGTGTAGTATGGTATATTATATGTGTATTTTCTCTTTTTAATTCTGCTCATCATTGCTTTTCTTTCTAATATAATATATCAGTACTGATCAATACTGATCAGTACTGATAGCTGCTGCTTCTTTTTTCTGACTTTCTTTCACATTTGGATTCTGGCGTTGAAACCTGTCAGAGAGACACCAGCAGCCGCTGGGACTCAAACCAGTGACATGTTCCCCATACCTCCCATTTCTCGCATAGCTCCCATATCAGAGGACAGAGGGGATCTGCATTGTTGTGGAGCAGCTGGACATTGTCTTCTTCTCACTCTGCAGGGAGACAGGAGTCTGCTTAGCAGCTGTGTGTGTGTGTGTGTGTGTGTGTGTGTGTGTGTGTGTGGTGTGTGTGTGTGTGTGTGTGTGTGTGTGTGTGTGTGTGTGTGTGTGTGTGTGGGCGTGCATGTGCGTGTGTGTGTGAGAGAGTATATGTGTGTGTGCACCTGCAGACAGAACTGAGGGACATTAACACATACACCACCTGCAGACATAACTTACAAGCTAGCGAATGACTATATGAGTAGAGTTCCCAGTGATGCCAGGATGCTAGCTAGCTAGCGACTACAAGAGTAGACTTCCCAAAATGCCAGGATGCTAGCTAGCAAACGACTACATGAGTACAGTTCCCAGTGATGCCAGGATGCTAGCTAGCTAGTGACTACATAAATAGGGGTTCCCAGTGATGCCAGGATGCTAGCTAGCTAGCGACTACATGAGTAGAGTTCCAGTGATGCCAGGATGATAGCTAGCTAGAGCGACTACGTGAGTAGAGTTCCCAGTGATGCCAGGATGCTAGCTAGCTAGTGACTACATAAATAAGGTTCCCAGTGATGCCAGGATGCTAGCTAGCGACTACGTGAGTAGAGTTCCCCAGTGATGCCAGGATGCTAGCTAGCGACTACATGAGTAGAGTTCCCAGTGATGCCAGGATGATAGCTAGCTAGCGACTACGTGAGTAGAGTTCCCAGTGATGCCAGGATGCTAGCTAGCTAGTGACTACATAAATAAGGTTCCCAGTGATGCCAGGATGCTAGCTAGCAAACGACTACATAAGTAGAGTTCCCAGTGATGCCAGGATGCTTGCTAGCTAGCGACTGTATGAGTAGAGTTCCCAGTGATGCCAGGATGCTAGCTAGCTAGCGACTACATGAGTAGAGTTCCCAGTGATGCCAGGATGCTAGCTAGCTAGCGACTACATGAGTAGAGTTCCCAGTGATGCCAGGATGCTAGCTAGCTAGCGACTACATGAGTAGAGTTCCCAGTGATGCCAGGATGCTAGCTAGCTAGCGACTACATGAGAAGAGTTCCCAGTGATGCCAGGATGCTAGCTAGCTAGTGACTACATAAATAAGGTTCCCAGTGATGCCAGGATGCTAGCTAGCAAACGACTACATAAGTAGAGTTCCCAGTGATGCCAGGATGCTAGCTAGCTAGCGACTACATGAGTAGAGTTCCCAGTGATGCCAGGATGCTAGCTAGCTAGCGACTACATGAGTAGAGTTCCCAGTGATGCCAGGATGCTAGCTAGCGAGTGACTACATGAGTAGAGTTCCCAGTGATGCCAGGATACTAGCTAGCTAGCGACTACAAGAGTAGAGTTCCCAAAATGCCAGGATGCTAGCTAGCAAACGACTACATGAGTACAGTTCCCAGTGATGCCAGGATGCTAGCTCGCAAACGACTACATGAGTAGAGTTCCCAGTGATGCCAGGATGCTAGCTAGCTAGTGACTACATGAGTAGAGTTCCCAGTGATGCCAGGATGCCAGCTAGCAAATGACTACATGAGTACAGTTCCCAGTGATGCCAGGATGCTAGCTAGCTAGCGACTACATGAGTAGAGTTCCCAGTGATGCCAGGATGCTAGCTAGCTAGCGACTACATGAGTAGAGTTCCCAGTGATGCCAGGATGCTAGCTAGCTAGCGACTACATGAGTAGAGTTCCCAGTGATGCCAGGATGCTAGCTAGCTAGCGACTACATGAGTAGAGTTCCCAGTGATGCCAGGATGCTAGCTAGCTAGCGACTACATGAGTAGAGTTCCCAGTGATGCCAGGATGCTAGCTAGCTAGCGACTACATGAGTAGAGTTCCCAGTGATGCCAGGATGCTAGCTAGCTAGTGACTACATAAATAAGGTTCCCAGTGATGCCAGGATGCTAGCTAGCAAACGACTACATGAGTAGAGTTCCCAGTGATGCCAGGATGCTAGCTAGCTAGCGACTACATGAGTAGAGTTCCCAGTGATGCCAGGATGCTAGCTAGCTAGCGACTACATGAGTAGAGTTCCCAGTGATGCCAGGATGCTAGCTAGCTAGCGACTACATGAGTAGAGTTCCCAGTGATGCCAGGATGCTAGCTAGCGACTACATGAGTAGAGTTCCCAGTGATGCCAGGATGGAGGACTCAACAATGACTGATTTCGTGATGGAAGCAGAAATGGAGTGAAAGATTCTTCGTACCAGAGGAAGTGCCTCTTATGCTTACCCAATGCGATGAAGATATTGGCATTCAAAACCTCCCCATTCAACCTAAGGAAACACATTGAGCCGTAACGTTAATGTTTAGTAATCATAATGATCATAAACCTGTTAAGACATCTAGCAATGTTTCCCACAGGATTGAAGTATATCTTTCGCAGGGTGAAGACGAGTGTCTGATCTTCTAAGCTAGCTATACATGGTGTATGCTGGGTTAACGTCCGCTAGCTATTGTACATCCAATAAGACATTAGTGTAGTAGACAGATCTCTAGCAAGTTAGTGAGCTGAGGAAGTGTTAACAGTTTTGAGATTTTGTTGAGTTGAGTCATCTTAGCTATAATCATTGCAGCACTTGCTAACTTTAGCTAGCTAATGTTAGCAAGCTAGCTAGAAGCTTTTTGGATCTGCTAAGGTCCGTTAACTTAGCATTAGCTAGCCATCCCACCATAGATTGACAGGAGCTACGCGCAGCATTACAATTTGAATCGCATTGGAGATGCATACAAGTGTGTGTATAACGTGTGTGTAGCATGTGTGTGTAGCATGTGCATGTAGCAAGTGGGGCTAGCTAAAGTTGTTGTGTTTACAACATGTCTAACTCGCTGTTCAGAGAAAGCTCCTGCTGTCCTTGGTCATGGTGGCCACGGCACTTAAAACAATAAACTTCTTAATTCTTAAAATTTCAGACAATTTGCTTTTGAATATCCAAAAAATAGTTTTGATACTTAAGTACAGTAAATATCAGTTACTTTAAGACTTTTACTCAAGTATTATTCGAGTAGTATTCCAATAGGTGACTTTCCAGTGAGGTATAAAGTACTTTTACTCAAGTACTTTATACACACTGCTCATAAAGCACCTGCACACACACATACACACATACATACATACATACATACATACACACATACATACACACACACACACACACACACACACACACACACACACACACACACACACACACAGTATTTTAAATGCATTATTTATTATCGATCACATGATGAGCACTATTTTAAATGCATTATTTATTATCGATCACATGATGAGCACTATTTTAAATGCATTATTTATTATCGATCACATGATGAGCACTATTTTAAATGCATTATTTATTATCGATCACATGATGAGCACTAAGGTGTGTGACGTCAGCACGCAGGACGTCTGACGGGTGAGGAGGGGGTCGGGATTCCTAAGGATTACCCATCATGCCCTGCGGGTGAAGATGGCGACAGCTGAGCAGAGCAGCAGATCAACTTTATCCGAGCGGCTCTGAGTTGATTTCCTCCCGTCGGTCGCAGCGTCTCCGCCAGCTGCATTTCCTGCCATCGCCCGCTGCTGCTCCGGAGCTTCGTCAGCTCGTGACCGGAGCGCAGCCTCTCTCCCCCGGCCTGCAGCCCGCACCCCACCGGAGGAGCGGACCGGAGCTCCGGCTGAAGTTTCGTCCCCGCTGCGCCTCTTCCGGGACTTGTTGGCGGAGAACCGGGACCGAAACGGCTCGCAGGTAAGCTCTGACCCGGGTTCGCTGTAGTTCCGGTCCGGTGGAGTGTGAGCAGGAGCCCGGCTCGGTGTCGGGTGCAAACGGGGTTGGTGCAGCTTGTTGTTGTGGACTGGGCCGGGTGCTCGGGTCCGGTTCGGGCCCCGTTAGCCTGTCAGACAGCTCTGAGGGCACAATGCCCTGTGTGTGTGTGTGTGTGTGTGTGTGTGTGTGTGTGTGTGTGTGTGTGTGTGTGTGTGTGTGTGTGTACACACAAGGCTGGATTATATCCTGGCAAAGTGACCACCTGATTTTGGAGTTAGGGACCCTTCAGAGACCCGCAGGGAACGTTCAGGATGTGAAACGTTCAGGATGTAAAACGTTCAGGATGTGAAACGTTCAGGATGTGAAACGTTCAGGATGTAAAACGTTCAGGATGTGAAACGTTCAGGATGTAAAACGTTCAGGATGTCAAACGTTCAGGATGTGAAACGTTCAGGATGTCAAACGTTCAGAATGTAAAACGTTCAGGATGTCAAACGTTCAGGATGTGAAACGTTCAGGATGTGAAACGTTCAGGATGTAAAACGTTCAGGATGTGAAACGTTCAGGATGTAAAACGTTCAGGATGTCAAACGTTCAGGATGTCAAACGTTCAGGATGTCAAACGTTCAGAATGTAAAACGTTCAGGATGTCAAACGTTCAGGACGTGAAACGTTCAGGACGTGAAACGTTCAGGACGTGAAACGTTCAGGACGTGAAACGTTCAGGACGTGAAACGCTCAGGACGTGAAACGCTCAGGACGTGAAACGTTCAGGACGTAAAACGTTCAGGACGTAATCGCTACAGTTGTGTTGGTCCTTCTCTCAATGCGGTCTGACTTCCTGTGGACCGTTGGTTCCTACCTGTGGCAGCAGGAAGTAGATGGAGTGTTTCCATCAACAGTATCACTCATTGTTGTGTTTTTATTCAGGCTGTGATGCTCATGTAACAAAATTGTGTGTCTGTGATTGTGAAGCATGTTTCAGTATTTACATATTAATATATACCATCGAGCAGTTGCTAGGAAACAGTTTGAGTCTGTGGCTGCGCTGGAATAGTCCTTTAGTGTGGAAGCCTTTACCAAAGGAAAGGAGCTTCAATGCTTCCTTACCTTCCTTGCTTTTACCTTCCTATCCTTTAGCATAGGAAACACTGGACCTTCATTTACTAAAGGAAAGGAGCTTCATTGCTACCTTTCTTGGCTCCTTTAGCATAGGAAACACTGGACCTTCCTTTACTAAAGGAAAGGAGCTTCATTGCTACCTTACTTGGCTCCTTTAGCATAGGAAACACTGGACCTTCCTTTACTAAAGGAAAGGAGCTTCATTGCTACCTTTCTTGGCTCCTTTAGCATAGGAAACACTGGACCTTCCTTTACTAAAGGAAAGGAGCTTCATTGCTACCTTTCTTGGCTCCTTTAGCATAGGAAACATTGGACCTTCCTTTACTAAAGGAAAGGAGCTTCAACGCTGTAATACTATGAACAAGGTTATTTATGTTAATAAAGTGGAGGAGGGTGGTCTCTCTCAGAGGTGGAGGAGGGTGGTCTCTCTCAGAGGTGGAGGAGGGTGGTCTCTCTCAGAGGTGGAGGAGGGTGGTCTCTCTCAGAGGTGGAGGAGGGTGGTCTCTCTCAGAGGATAGTAGCTGATCTTCATGTAGGAAGCCTCAGAAATGAACACATAATAATAATAATAATAATAATAATAATAATAATAATAATAATTGTGTCATTCTTTAAGAACATGAGTGCACAACATGCAGCTCGAGGTGAGAGGATGAACTTCATGTTCATGCTCGAGGTGAGAGGATGAACTCATGTTCATGCTCGAGGTGAGAGGATGAACTTCATGTTCATGCTCGAGGTGAGAGGATGAACTCATGTTCATGCTCGAGGTGAGAGGATGAACTCATGTTCATGCTCGAGGTGAGAGGATGAACTCATGTTCATGCTCAAGGTGAGAGGATGAACTTCATGTTCATGCTCGAGGTGAGAGGATGAACTTCATGTTCATGCTCGAGGTGAGAGGATGAACTCATGTTTATGCTCGAGGTGAGAGGATGAACTTCATGTTCATGCTCGAGGTGGGAGGATGAACTCATGTTTATGCTCGAGGTGAGAGGATGAACTCATGTTCATGCTCGAGGTGAGAGGATGAACTCATGTTCATGCTCGAGGTGAGAGGGTGAACTCATGTTCATGCTCGAGGTGAGAGGATGAACTTCATGTTCATGCTCGAGGTGAGGATGAACTTCATGTTCATGCTCGAGGTGAGAGGATGAACTTCATGTTCATGCTCGAGGTGAGAGGATGAACTTCATGTTCATGCCTGAGGTGAGAGGATGAACTCATGTTTATGCTCGAGGTGAGAGCGTGAACTCATGTTCATGCTCGAGGTGAGAGGGTGAACTCATGTTCATGCTCGAGGTGAGAGGGTGAACTCATGTTCATGCTCGAGGTGAGAGGGTGAACTCATGTTCATGCTCGAGGTGAGAGGGTGAACTCATGTTCATGCACTCATTCTCAGGACGTCCACATTCATATTTGATCAAAGTGAAGCCGTCCTTGCTTCAGTGGAGCGGACATGTTCTTCTGTCTCAGAGCAGCTGCAGCTCCTCACCTGCAGACCAGGTGAACAGCCTCTTGCAGCAGGAAAGAGGAAGGAAGAGAATGACATGAAGGAAAGGAGGCAAGGACTGCTGTGAGGACATAATAATTGTGAAGAAAATAGAGACAAAAAATGGAAATGAACAGAAAGAGGCAGTGAAGGAAAGGAGGTAGTGTGGAGGAAATACAAGTATGTAAGAGAAGGAAACAGGAAACTAGTGCACATGAAGGCAACGAGGTGGAAGAGAAGAAACACAAAGAAGACATGAAGGAAACATGAGGTAGGAGGAGGAAACGAAGGACAGAAGGGGAGAGAAAGAAGTATGAAGAAAGTAAGTAAGCAAGCAGTGAAGGAAGCATGGAAGCAGTGAGTCGAGGAAAGTTCTTGTGTTCATGAAGGTAAATGTTTTATTCATGCGTCGGACAGAGGAGACGGCAGTGTGTCCTTGTCTCGTCCTCCAGAGCTGCTCCTTTCATTCTATTATATAATTCCTCCATGAATCATTTAAACACATCCATGTTCTAGACACAGAGAACAAGGGGTTCTGGGTAATGTGTTCCGTCCGCCCGGCGGCCCACAATGCATCTGGGCCAACAGACCTTTGTGACGTGAACGTAGGTATAAATGTGTTTTGACCAGAATGTTTATTGATTGATCAGCTGTCCGTGAAGTGGCTTCCTCTCACTTCAATCACTTCATCAATATGACTTTTTCTGCTGATCAACTCATTGATTAGTCTCGTTTTGTGTGTGTGTGTGTGTGTGTGTGTGTGTGTGTGTGTGTGTGTGTGTGTGTGTGTGTGTGTGTGTGTGTGTGTGAGGGATTACATTGCACAGGGTTTATCTCCGCTCAGAGAGGATTATGGGTAGGATGAGCTGGTGACTGCTCTCTGATTGGTGGATGTCAGTCGCTCACTCAGCCAGGTTGAAAGACCTGATCAGAGCTGTTCTGGAGTCAGTTAATGACTAATTAATGATGTGAAGTGAAGACGGGAGATTTCATGATCCATACTCACAACTCAGACTCTCAGGTGAGGCTCAGAGACTCTCAGGTGAGGCTCAGAGACTCTCAGGTGAGGCTCAGAGACTCTCAGGTGAGGCTCAGAGACTCTCAGGTGAGGCTCAGAGACTCTCAGGTGAGGCTCAGAGACTCTCAGGTGAGGCTCAGAGACTCTCAGGTGAGGCTCAGAGACTCTCAGGTGAGGCTCAGAGACTCTCAGGTGAGGCTCAGAGACTCTCAGGTGAGGCTCAGAATGACAGCAGGTGTTGACGATGTGTCTCTGTGTGGACGTCTTGTGTTTCAGGCTCAGGAGGAAGAGGCTGAGGATGTGAAGACCAACGCTGACGTGCAAGGTGAGGACGTTATGTTACGACTAATGTTACATTTAACTGTTAATATGTTAAAATACTAATGTTACATGTTAACATACTAATGTTACATGTTAACATACTAATGTTACATGTTAACATGTAACATTAGTATGTTACTAATGTTACATGTTAACATACTAATGTTACATGTTAACATACTAATGTTACATGCTAATGTTACATGTTAACATGCTAATGTTACATGTTAACATGCTAATGTTACATGTTAACATACTAATGTTACATGTTAACATACTAATGTTGCATGTTAACATACTAATGTTACATGTTAACATACTAATGTTACATGTTAACATGTAACATTAGTATGTTACTAATGTTACATGTTAACATACTAATGTTACATGTTAACATACTAATGTTACATGGTAACATACTAATGTTACATGTTAACATGTAACATTAGTATGTTACTAATGTTACATGTTAACATACTAATGTTACATGTTAACATACTAATGTTACATGTTAACATGTAACATTAGTATGTTACTAATGTTACATGTTAACATACTAATGTTACATGTTAACATACTAAATGTTACATGTTAACATACTAATGTTACATGTTAACATACTAATGTTACATGTTAACATGTAACATTAGTATGTTACTAATGTTACATGTTAACATACTAATGTTACATGTTAACATACTAATGTTACATGTTAACATGTAACATTAGTATGTTACTAATGTTACATGTTAACATACTAATGTTACATGTTAACATACTAATGTTACATGTTAACATGTAACATTAGTATGTTACTAATGTTACATGTTAACATACTAATGTTACATGTTGACATACTAGTGTTACATGTTAACATACTAATGTTACATGTTAACATGTAACATTAGTATGTTACTAATGTTACATGTTAACATACTGATGTTACATGTTAACATACTAATGTTACATGCTAATGTTACATGTTAACATACTAATGTTACATGTTAACATACTAATGTTACATGTTAACATGTAACATTAGTATGTTACTAATGTTACATGTTAACATACTAATGTTACATGTTAACATACTAATGTTACATGTTAACATGTAACATTAGTATGTTACTAATGTTACATGTTAACATACTAATGTTACATGTTAACATACTAATGTTACATGTTAACATACTAATGTTACATGTTAACATGTAACATTAGTATGTTACTAATGTTACATGTTAACATACTAATGTTACATGTTAACATACTAATGTTACATGTTAACATGTAACATTAGTATGTTACTAATGTTACATGTTAACATACTAATGTTACATGTTGACATACTAGTGTTACATGTTAACATACTAATGTTACATGTTAACATGTAACATTAGTATGTTACTAATGTTACATGTTAACATACTGATGTTACATGTTAACATACTAATGTTACATGCTAATGTTACATGTTAACATACTAATGTTACATGTTAACATACTAATGTTACATGTTAACATACTAATGTTACATGTTAACATGTAACATTAGTATGTTACTAATGTTACATGTTAACATACTAATGTTACATGTTAACATACTGATGTTACATGTTAACATACTAATGTTACATGCTAATGTTACATGTTAACATACTAATGTTACATGTTAACATACTAATGTTACATGTTAACATGTAACATTAGTATGTTACTAATGTTACATGTTAACATACTAATGTTACATGTTAACATACTAATGTTACATGTTAACATGTAACATTAGTATGTTACTAATGTTACATGTTAACATACTAATGTTACATGTTAACATACTAATGTTACATGTTAACATGTAACATTAGTATGTTACTAATGTTACATGTTAACATACTAATGTTACATGTTGACATACTAGTGTTACATGTTAACATACTAATGTTACATGTTAACATGTAACATTAGTATGTTACTAATGTTACATGTTAACATACTGATGTTACATGTTAACATACTAATGTTACATGCTAATGTTACATGTTAACATACTAATGTTACATGTTAACATACTAATGTTACATGTTAACATACTAATGTTACATGTTAACATGTAACATTAGTATGTTACTAATGTTACATGTTAACATACTAATGTTACATGTTAACATACTAATGTTACATGTTAACATGTAACATTAGTATGTTACTAATGTTACATGTTAACATACTAATGTTACATGTTAACATACTAATGTTAACATACTAATGTTACATGTTGACATACTAGTGTTACATGTTAACATACTAATGTTACATGTTAACATGTAACATTAGTATGTTACTAATGTTACATGTTAACATACTGATGTTACATGTTAACATACTAATGTTACATGCTAATGTTACATGTTAACATACTAATGTTACATGTTAACATACTAATGTTACATGTTAACATACTAATGTTACATGTTAACATGTAACATTAGTATGTTACTAATGTTACATGTTAACATACTAATGTTACATGTTAACATACTAATGTTACATGTTAACATACTAATGTTACATG
Organism: Clinocottus analis; assembly: GCF_023055335.1. Taxonomy (NCBI): domain Eukaryota; kingdom Metazoa; phylum Chordata; class Actinopteri; order Perciformes; family Cottidae; genus Clinocottus; species Clinocottus analis. The sequence continues at coordinate 190,179 of NW_027176213.1, read as the reverse complement.
TTAACATACTAATGTTACATGTTAACATACTAATGTTACATGTTAACATACTAATGTTACATGTTAACATACTAATGTTACATGTTAACATACTAATGTTACATGTTAACATGTAACATTAGTATGTTACTAATGTTACATGTTAACATACTAATGTTACATGTTAACATACTAATGTTACATGTTAACATACTAATGTTACATGTTAACATACTAATGTTACATGTTAACATACTAATGTTACATGTTAACATACTAATGTTACATGTTAACATACTAATGTTACATGTTAACATACTAATGTTACATGTTAACATGTAACATTAGTATGTTACTAATGTTACATGTTAACATACTAATGTTACATGTTAACATACTAATGTTACATGTTAACATACTGTGGCTAAATGTTGCATCATTTCTGGTCCATTTCAGTCAGAGTTTTCAGAGAGTATTATTTAGTGTATTTGGTGTGTGTTCCTGTTGTAGTTAACATATTAACATATTGTTCCTGTTGTATTTAACATATTGACATATTGTTCCTGTTATACTTAACATATTGACATATTGTTCCTGTTGTACTTAACATATTAACATATTGTTCCTGTTGTATTAAACATATTAACATATTGTTCCTGTTGTACTTAACATATTAACATATTGTTCCTGTTGTACTTAACATATTAACATATTGTTCCTGTTGTACTTAACATATTAGCCTGCGGGTTGTTGTGTTTTCAGGTGTTTCTGTGGATGAAGTCAACTGAGGAACTGCTCACCTTTCAGGTACAAGCACTTCCACCACGTCACGTCCTCCAACACCTGAACACAGAGAAAAGCACTTCACTCCCTCCAGAGGCCTCGACCTCAGGCTCTTCAACAGCTCTTTAAGTTCAACGTCCAGGAAGACACAACAGTAGTAGCAGTAGTAGCAGTAGTAGTAGCAGTAGTAGCAGTAGTAGTAGCAGTAGTAGTAGTAGCAGTAGTAGCAGTAGTAGTAGTAGTAGTAGTAGTAGTAGTAGTAGTAGTAGTAGTAGTAATAGTAGCAGTAGTAGTAGCAGTAGTAGCAGTAGTAGTAGCAGTAGTAGTAGTAGCAGTAGTAGCAGTAGTAGCAGTAGTAGTAGTAGCAGTAGTAGCAGTAGTAGCAGTAGTAGTAGCAGTAGTAGTAGTAGCAGTAGTAGTAGTAGCAGCAGTAGCAGCAGTAGCAGCTGTAGTAGCAGTAGTAGTAGTAGTAGTAGTAGTAGCAGTAGTAGCAGTAGTAGTAGTAGCAGTAGTAGCAGTAGGACACTGATTTTACTATTTGTGTATTATTGTATTCATCTTCAGTGTTAGCATGTTAGCTTGTGATAGCTCTGCTATTCACATAAACATGCTAACGATGGCCTCATTCAGGTCGATGCAGCTGCACTTCCTGTTCTGGAAACTGTTTGAGATCAATGTGTTGCCTGAGGGACACACACACACACACACACACACACACACACACACCCCTACACTTGTGACACCAAAGAGAGCGAGAGAGAGGTTGATTCCGGCAGCGAGTCCAGTTGTGTTGAGGCGTTGAGTTGTTGCGGTCGGCGGTCGGTGGCGCTGCTAACTCTTCTCCTGCTGCAGGACCGACTGAGCGCCAGCAGGAAGGAAGAAGTCTCAGGATGTCGAGCGCGGCCCCGGCCAGGAAGCCGTACCGCAAGGCTCCGCCGCAGCACCGCGAGACGCGCCACGCCGCGCCCGCCGCGCCCGCCGCTCCGCCTGCGCCGCAGCCCGACATCTCTCAGGTAAACCTAAACCCTCTCAGCAGCCCGCCCCCCTCGCAGCGCCGCCTCGCCGCCTCTCAGTGGCCGCCCTCGCCGCCTCTGCTCTCGGACAGCGAGCCGGACGTCTCCAGCCTCTCCAGCCTGGAGCTCTGCGTCCCGCCGCCACTTTCCCACGCTCGGCCCGGAGCCGCGGCGGTGGGCGTCACCACAAGTCCTCGCCGTGTGGCAAGTCGCTCCGTGAGCAGTAACAGCGATGGTTTTCTAACGCGTGGAAAGGCCGCCGCGGGCAGGAACCCCTCCTCCGCCGGTGCCCGCCGGACGCAGACCGTAACCCGCCGGACGCAGACCGCCACGCCCCCCAAGGGGATCCTGAAGCAGCCGGCCTCGCTGGGTGTGGAGTTCGCCTGTGACCTGATCAGGAAGGCGAAGTCAGAAGAGCTGCTAGACGCCAGAGGACGGCGTGGCGGCGGCCTCCAGCTGCCCGCTCGCTCTCTGGACCGGGCGGACCAGCGGGCCGCGGCGCCGCGGCGAGCCTCGGACCCGCCGTCCCCCTGCGGCACCGGTTGGAACTGGAAGATGCAGGTTCTGGAGGAGAAGGTTCGCTTCTCCAACTTTCTGGACGAAATCACCTGTCGCGTCCTTAGCCCCGCCCAACTGGCGCTGCTCGGCAGGACGTCCTCCAGCGAGCGAGGTAGCCCCGCCCCCCATCGCCAGGGTAACCCCGCCCACAGGAAGCAGCAGGCGGCGGGTACGTCCGCCGACCGGACTCGCCGCTGGGACGACTGGGCGGCGGCGGTGCAGCGGCCCACCGGCTGCTACCAGCCGCTGCAGGAAGAAAGGGCGGGGCGGGAGACCCTGCGCCAGCAGGGCGGAGTCACACAGGGGGCGGGGCCTAAAGAGGAGGTGTGGAGGGGGAATAGAGGAGTGAAGATGGAGGGTCAGGACCCAGAGGCGCCACAAAGGCACAAACACAGACCTCCTGCTTCTAATCGCACTCTTCTGTCCCACATCAAGGTAGGTCAGAGGTCACCTTCAGCTTCTCATGAAAGCTCTGAAAGGTCCACCTGGAGAGAAGTTACTGGTTCTGTGGACTGGTCAGGTCCAGACTGGTCAGGGTTAACCCATCTATATAATATACAACATGTTTAGTTATATTGTATAAACACTGATATGGATTGCTAATCATGAGCAGCTGATAAATAGTTGAGCCCAAATGAAGTGAAAGCTGCAGAACGCAGCGATCTGATTGGCCGTTGAGCCGCCGAGTCATTGATCTCACGGCTCTGTCGCTGATTGATCAGCTGAGAGGTTCCACTGTGTAAAACACTGCTGCATTCTGGGAGAGGACGTGTTTCCATACGTGGACAGAGATCAATGAAGAAACAGGAAACCTCGTCTCATTGACGTTCACTGACCTGACGCGTCATGTGACCATCAGTGACCTCACGTGTCATGTGACCGTCACCGACCTCACGTGTCATGTGACCGTCACTGACCTGATATTACTAAGATATATTATTATTATCATAATCATCAATTATGTGTTTTTCTCCAAATTATCCAGCAACAAGTCAAAGTTCAAAGGAAACGCATTAAATAAATAAATGTAATAAATAAATATGTCACTGAAGACCAAAGAGAATAATGAATAATTGTTCTGTACAGTTCAAACGTTGCAGAATATGATAAATACTACATATTGTTTCCATCATAGTTCTCTTATTTTTCATGAAACGAATAATATTTGATATATTATTAACTTAAAGTATTAAAACAACAATAAAGGGAACCCTGCGGTGGCTCCTCATCGAGTCATGCTGCCCGGCCTCAGGCTCCGCCACCGGCCTCAGGCTCCTCCTCCGGCCTCAGGCTCCGCCACCGGCCTCTGGCTCCGCCTCCGGCCTCAGGCTCCGCCTCCGGCCTCCGGCCTCAGGCTCCTCCTCCGGCCTCAGGCTCCGCCACCGGCCTCTGGCTCCGCCTCCGGCCTCAGGCTCCGCCTCCGGCCTCAGGCTCCGCCTCCGGCCTCAGGCTCCGCCTCCGGCCTCAGGCTCTGCCTCAAGCAGATGACAGGATGTTTCAACAGGTGGAAACAGGAAGTGTCGCTGTTCTGCAGATATCAAGACAAACGTATATTAATGGATCTTTTCATGTTCTAACGTTCCATCAGAACCAAACCAAATATAAATACATATATACATATATATATATATATATATATATATATATATATATATACATACATATATATATATATATATATATATATATATATATATATATATATATATATATATATATATATATATATATATATACATACATATATACATATATGTGTGTGTGTATGTATGTGTATACACATCAATACCTGGGACTGACATCAGCTTGTTGTTACAGGAGGCGCTATCGGACTCGGACCGGATCAGGTGAGACTCCTATAATGTTTTATTAGTTATTAATGATAATGTACACAGCACTCGTCTCTGCTTTCAGCCACGTTCTTTACTTTTACTGTAAACAGTAAAGTACTACATGTATCTCTGAGATGTAGTACAGTATGAAGTACTACGTGTACCTCTGAGATGTAGTACAGTATAAAGTACTACGTGTACCTCTGAGATGTAGTACAGTGTGAAGTACTATCTGACCCCTCCTCCCTTTACCCAGAATCCTCCAGCAGCAGAATGAGGATCTCCAGCGCCGCCTCTCTCTCTCCACCCACAAGATGGAGGCCATGGAGGCGGAGTTTGATGGCAGCCGTCACTACATGGAGGCGGAGCTAAGCCGGACCAGAGACGACCTGGACAAGATGAGGGACAAGTTCCGCAGGTGAGGACTGCTCCAGGTTTTACCTGAGCGGTGACCTCTGACCCCGTGGTGACCACGGGGTCAGAGGTCACTGTGTTGCAGCACTGGTGCTGATTGGTTCTGATGATGATGTCAGTTATGACTCCACTGTGACTCCACTGTGACTCTACTGTGACTCCACTGTGACTCTACTGTGACTCCACTGTGACTCTACTGTGACTCTACTGTGACTCTACTGTGACTCTACTGTGACTCCACTGTGACTCTACTGTGACTCTACTGTGACTCCACTGTGACTCCACTGTGACTCTACTGTGACTCCACTGTGACTCTACTGTGACTCCACTGTGACTCTACTGTGACTCCACTGTGACTCCACTGTGACTCTACTGTGACTCTACTGTGACTCTACTGTGACTCTACTGTGACTCTACTGTGACTCCACTGTGACTCTACTGTGACTCTACTGTGACTCCACTGTGACTCTACTGTGACTCTACTGTGACTCCACTGTGACTCCACTGTGACTCTACTGTGACTCCACTGAGCATGCTCAGTATCTCCTCTCTCTCTCAGACTGCAGAACAGCTACACAGCATCTCAGAGAGCCAATCAGGACCTGGAAGAGAAGCTCCACGCCCTGGTATGTGTGAGAGTGTGTGTGAGAGTGTGTGTGTGTGTGTGTGTGTGTGAGTGATTGATTACATTGTAACTGATCAATGACTAAATGAAAATACTCTCTGAGGCAGTGAATTGATTAACTGTGGAAAAGAGAAGTGGAGCGACAGCAGGATGTTCTCTCTCGCTCTCTCTCTCGCTCTGTCTCTCTCTCTCCCTCTCTCTGTCTCTCTCTCGCTCTCTCTCTCGCTCTGTCTCTCTCTCTCCCTCTCTCTGTCTCTGTCTCTCTTTCTCTCTCTCTCTCTCTCTCACTTGGCCGCCCCGTTTCCTCCTCCTCCTGCTTCTTTTTCTAAAGCCTGCTCTCTCTCTCTCTCTCTCTCTCTCTCTCTCTCTCTCTCTCTCTCTCTCTCTCTCTCTCTCTGTGTCTCTCTCTCTTTCTGTCTCTTGTGTGGTGATGTCATTTCAACATGGCGTCTCCTGTGTCAGACCACTTCCTGTTTGTTGTGATGTCATCTTTTCTCCTCTTCTCTCACGCTGCTCTGTGACGGACGACTCATCTTCATCTTCATTGTCATCTTCATCAGGCGGCTGTCAGTCAGACATGGGTTCATGCAGTTGGGTTTCATTCATGTTCTTCCTCCTCCTTCTTCCTCTTCCCCATCCTCCTCTTCCTCCTCCTTCTCTTTCCTCTTTCTCCTCCTCTTCTTCCTCCCTCTTGTTGTTGTTGTTGTTGTTGACAGGTAGGTAGCAACATGAGAAGCTTTGTTTGTCTCGTACTTCCTGGAACATGAATGTAGACCCGCCTCCTGTCGCATCAGGCTCCTGATTGGCTGCCTCACTGTGATAGCAGTTGGTGATGTCATGTCCATGCTCCTCCCACAGCTACGGAAGGTGGAGAGGGACAAAAAGACCATGGACCAGGAGATTGTGGAGCTAACCAACAAGCTGCTGGACGCCAAGAACACCATCGACCGCCTGGAGGAGCTCAATGTGAGTACTCTACTTTACTACTAGTACTGTAGTACCAGAGCACTGCTAGTATCAGAGTACTACTAACAAGCTGCTGGACGCCAAGAACCCATCCACCGTCTGGAGGAGCTCAATGTGAGTACTCTACTAGTACTCTGGTACTAGTACTCTGGTACTAGTACTGTAGTAGGAGCTCAATGTGAGTACTCTGTATTAATACTTAATTATTGTGTATCCTCCGTGCTGCGCTCTGATTGGCTAACGCTCCATCCTCCTCGTCCAATAGGAGCGCTACAGGCAGGACTGTAACCTGGCGGTCCAGCTGCTGAAATGCAACAAGTCTCACTTCAGGAACCACAAGTTTGCTGATGTGAGTACCTGTCTGTGTGTAGTCTGTCTGTAGTATGTCTGTAGTCTGTCTATTACTCCTTCTGTAGTCTGTCTGTACTCTGTGTGTAGTATGTGTGTAGTCTGTCTGTCTGAAGTCTCTGTCTGTGGTCTGTCTGTATATTACTCCTTCTGTAGTCTGTCGGTAGTCTGTCTGCTCTGTCTGTCTGTAGTCTGCCTGTCTGACGTATGTCTGTAGTTTGTCCATTACTCCTTATGTAGTCTGTCTGTAATCTGTCTGTGTGTAGTCGGTCTGTGGTATGTCTGTAGTCTGTCTATTACTCTTTCTGTAGTCTGTCTGTGGTCTGTCTGTGGTCTGTAGTATGTATATTACTCCTTCTGTAGTCTGTCTGTCTGTGGTCTGTCTATTACCCCTTCTGCAGTCTGTCGGTAGTCTGTCTGTTCTGTATGTAGTCTGCCTGTCTGTAGTCTGTCCATTAATCCTTCTGTAGTCTGTCTGTCTGTAATCTGTCTGTCTTCAGTCTGTGTGTAGTCGGTCTGTAGTCTGTCTGTGGTCTGTCTGTAGTCTGTCTATTGCTCCTGCTGTTGTCTGTCTGTAGACTGTCTGTCTGTAGTATGTCTGTAGTCTGTCTGTAGTCTGTAGTCTGTCTATTACCCCTTCTGTAGTTTGTCGGTAGTCTGTCTGTTCTGTATGTCTGTAATCTGCCTGTATGTAGTCGGTCTGTTCTATTTGTCGATAGTCTGTCTGTAGTCTGTCTGTTCTATTTGTCTGTAGTCTGTCCGTAGTCTGCCTGCCTGTAGTCTGTTATTAGGCGCTGTGACACAATAATATCATCATAATCCATGTAGTGTATTTGTGAAAAACTATTAAATAATAACATGTCTGTAACTTAGTGATTGTATTGTGTCCGACAGAGAAGGCTGAGAGGCCCTGACGGCCACCACTGATGTACACAATATACACTCTCACACACACGTGTGTACTGATGTGTGTGTGTGTGTGTGTATATATGTACACAGTATACACATATGCGTGTGTGTCCTAATGCGTGTGTGTGTGTGTGTGTGTCTCCAGCTGCCCTACGAGCTGCAGGACATGCTGAATAAGCACATGAAGAGCAGCCTCCCTGAGCGAGGCCCCGCCCCCGGCCCCGCCCCACAGGACCCGGACTCTCTGAGCCT
>NW_027176213.1:175000-177500 GCF_023055335.1 Clinocottus analis | reverse complement strand
CGCGAACCATCGCCGACAGACCTGAGACAGGAAGTGATGTCAGACAGGAAGTGATGTCAGAGAGCCTGTTGTTGCTGTTGTTTCTGCTTTATTGGAAGGGAAGAGGAAAAAGGATGGAGGAAACGGGAAGAAGGGCACAAGAAATATGAAACAGGAAGATGGAATCATGAAGTATGAAACAGGAAGTAGGAAGCAGGAAGAAGGAAACAGGAAGCAGGAAGCGTCCTCACTTCGTCCTGACGCCGGTCTGAACAGACAGAGGATCTTCTTCTCCATGGTAACGGCTCGGCCGAGCTCGTAGCCGACGCCCAGAGACGGCTGCGTTACCTCGGCAACGACCACTAAACACAGAGGTCAAAGGTCATTATTGATCTGTGATGACTTATTGATCTGTGATGACTTATTGATCTGTGATCAGCTCACCCTCGCTCTCCTGGAGCCAGGCCAGGTCGCGGTCGTGGATGGCTCGGTCTCCTCCGGCCTCTCCTGTCCAATCACAGCACAGCAGCTCAGTGACATCACACTCTACGCCTGGCTTCTTCTTCTGTGGTGTCAGCAGGTTCGTCCTGATCAGAACTCATCACTGGCAATCGGTACGCAATGCATGCTGGGTAGACTTGTGTCTGATTGATCTCGCGGGTCTTAGAGCGGGCGCTGCAGTAGCTCCCTGACTGCGTGGCCCAGTGCATGATGGGAAACGCCTGCCTTCTGACACAGACGTTAATATTCCTGTGGCTTAACGCGTAACGCTGGAGTTTCATCTGAAGACACGACAACGTGTTCCAGACTTAAAGAACACGTTTATCTTGAATATATATTCATAAACATGGAACCACAGCTCTGACAGGAAGGGACTGAGCGGGGACTTCCGGTGTAATGTTTGAAGGCAGCTGAAAACCAGTTATTTGACCACGCCCCCTGATGACGCGGCTCATCAGCCGGATGTAACTGTGTGCGCGTGCGCGTACCTCTCTCGCTGATCTCGCTGCAGCTCACGTGCTCGCTCAGCACGCGCCCGTAGCTCTGCAGCTTCTCAACGATCCTCCTGTACACGTGCACGTCCTCTCTGCCGCCGCGCACGCTGCCGCAGAAATACACCTTCATCTCTCTCGCTCTCTCTCTGTCTCTCTCTCTCTCTCTCTCTCTCTGTCTCTCTCTCTCGCTCGCTCTCTCTCTGTCTCTCTCTCTCTCTCTCTCGCTCGCTCTCTCTCTCTCTCTCTCTCGCTTTCTCTCTCTCTCTCGCTCGCTTTCTCTCTCTTTCTCTCTCTCGCTCTCGCGCTCGCTTTCGCTCTCGCTCGCTTTCTCGCTCGCTTTCGCTCTCTCTCGCTTTCTCTCTCTCTCTCTCTCGCTTTCTCTCGCTCTCTCTCGCTCTCGCTTTCTCTCTCGCTCTCCCTCGCGCTCGCTCTCTCTCTCTCGCTCGCTCTCCCGCTCTCTTCCCGCGCTGGATGGAAATGAAGCTCTGCGCGGTGACGTCAGACGTGGGCCTGATCATGGCGTAGCGCTGAAGACACGTGATTCTTTCTCTGGTCTGATTGGATGGTGCTCAGGCTCCTCAGCTTCTGATTGGGCAACAGCTGACCCAAAGACTTGTTAGACTTGCACATGTATAATAAAGAATTGTTTAATGTGCATATTAAAATACAAGAGAGGGTTATGATGATTAATAACAGATATTATGTGTACTTGTCTGCATATGAAGGTTTGTTTGTCATTTCTGATAATGATTCAGGTATAAATGGAATGTTTTGAACATATCGATAGTGTTGATCACGTCACCTGGAGTCTGATGTCATGAAGAGTCATTACACATAGAGATGGGGGTGGAGCCTCTTCAGGAGAGCGTTTGGTTTTAGGAACAAAGGGGACTGGACCCCCTGTGGTCTGGAGAACGTCCTCCTGGTCTTATCAGACAGGAGGGGATTTGATTTAAGCTGCTGAGGTGCAGAGGCTTCACCTGCATGAGGTCCTGGAGGCAGAAGAGGCTTCACCTGCATGAGGTCCTGGAGGCAGAAGAGGCTTCACCTGCATGAGGTCCTGGAGGCAGAAGAGGCTTCACCTGCATGAGGTCCTGGAGGCAGAAGAGACTTCACCTGCATGAGGTCCTGGAGGCAGAAGAGACTTCACCTGCATGAGGTCCTGGAGGCAGAAGAGACTTCACCTGCATGAGGTCCTGGAGGCAGAAGAGGCTTCACCTGCATGAGGTCCTGTAGGCAGAAGAGGCTTCACCTGCATGAGGTCCTGGAGGCAGAAAGATCTAAGGGGCCTTGATCAAGTATTGTATCCATCAAATTTTATCATCTCTTTTTATTAAATATTTTTATTATAACTTATTGACTCTGGTACTTCTTTCCTCACGAGCACCTGCGATTTTCTGGACAAATTCTTCAGACTTCAGGGTCAAAGTTTAGTCCAAAGATGTATAATTCTAATAAATATATTAATACAATTGAATACATCTTAAATATTAGTTATTATAGTAATAGAGTACTGGTGTATATTT
>NW_027176213.1:155000-170000 GCF_023055335.1 Clinocottus analis | reverse complement strand
AACACATTCATAACCTGAACGTGCTTCTTAAAAAAAAAAAAATCATTGCATCATAAAGGTCCAGGGTCACGTTTTCAGGGAGAAGACTTTGAAACCAGACCCGATGCAGAAACCCTGTCATTGTACCAATACCGGTCCCTAAGGGCTCCCACCCGGTGTTACGGTGTGTTTTAGCGTGTTCAAACACATCACTAGTATCATTTCTGTAGTTCGGCTGAGTCGGCTGGAACGTGGCCTCATATTTTATACATTTATACACATTATTAGTAGTCTGTACCTGTGATGGCTCGGTCTCAAGAGGAGACCTGTACAGCGGGTTTACGGCCCTGACCTTTGACCCCGCGAACCCTGACCGGTGGAGGAAGTGTGACGTGGTTTGTTCGGTCCATCCAGCCCGCACATGTCTGATATGAAGTTATCAGCTGGCCCAGCTGGCGCGTGACGTCAGAGCGCTGTGTACGTGCGGGCCGACCGGCAGTGATGGCGGAGCTTCCTGTGAAGAGATGAACCCAGAGCACCGGGTCTTCCTCCTCACAGGCAGCCCGGGCTCCTGCTGGAGCAGCCACTACATCAATGTTCTGTTGTTGTAACTATTACCGTTGTGTTTTTTACCCTTATGGAAACTCAGAGCTCTAATAAAGAATAGGTTAAGGTAGATTAACATACTAATGAAGGAGCTAAACGATGGAGTGTTGAAGCTCCTTTCCTTTAGTAAAGGAAGGTCCAGTGTTTCCTATGCTAAAGGAACCAAGTAAGGAAGCATTGAAGCTCCTTTCCTTTAGTAAAGGAAGGTCCAGTGTTTCCTATGCTAAAGGAGCCAAGTAACTAGTGCACTGGGATGACCTGAGGCTATCAGCTGACTGACAGCTGGTTGTTTACAGCTGATAGTCAGCTGATAGGCCACGCCTACATGTTAAAGGGGCCACGCCCACCCACCCCTCCACCAACATGGTGGAGCAGTTACCATGGCACGGGTACCCTGTGTTTAAGTACTGTATTATGAGGTACTCCTGTGTACTATGAAGTACTCCATGTCTCTGCTGGAGGCTCAGTTACTAGTGGCTTGACCAGCTGGGCTCAGAATAGCTGCTGGGTGACTGGTTTACTCCCAGTGGTTTACTCCCATCTTCTGACCAATCAGAGCACAATGCAGCTGTGGTGCAACACTGATCTAGAGCACAAGAATAGGATCACCATAAACCCTCCTTTTGACAGGACTCACCTGAGTGGTCAGGACTCACCTGAGTGGTCAGCAGTCAGGTGTTGATGACTTGGTTTCATTGTGGTTCTGTGGTTCTGTGTTCTCCAGGCTACAGCAGTGCCGGCTGGCTCAGGATCAGCTGGAGGACGCCATCGGCAGCGTGATGACGGCCGAGCGGCAGCTGAGAGAGAACGCCAGAGAGGTAGACCTGTGTGTGTGTGTGTGTGTGTGTGTGTGTGTGTGTGTGTGTGTGTGTGTGTGTGTGTGTGTGTGTGTGTGTGTGTGTGTGTGTGTGTGTGTGTGTGTGTGTGTGTGTGTGTGTGTGTAAAAGAGAGAGAGACACACAGACATATAAAAGAGTGGAGAGAAAGAGTTGGGTTCATTCTCTGAGAGGACTCTGTTGGACTCTAGTGGACTCTTCTCCAGGTAAATAGATAGAAAGATTAGTGTCTCACCTGTCTGTCTCTCTCTCTCTCTCTCACACCTGTCTGTCTGTCTCTCACCTGTCTGTCTCTCAGGTGCGTGCGGAGCTGCAGAGCAGTGTGAGTCGCCAGCAGGAGGCGCTCCGCTGTCGAGAGGTTTGGCTGCTCGGACAAATCGAGCTTTTGGAACAAGTGAAGACTGAAACTCTGCAGCAGCAGCTGCACCGGCTGCACTGGGTAAGCACTGGTCTCACTGGGTAAGCACTGGTCTCACTGGGTAAGCACTGGTCTCACTGGGTAAAGACTGGTCTCACTGGGTAAGCACTGGTCTCACTGGGTAAGCACTGGTCTCACTGGGTAAGCACTGGTCTCACTGGGTAAAGACTGGTCTCACTGGGTAAGCACTGGTCTCACTGGGTAAGCACTGGTCTCACTGGGTAAGCACTGGTCTCACTGGGTAAAGACTGGTCTCACTGGGTAAGCACTGGTCTCACTGGGTAAAGACTGGTCTCACTGGGTAAGCACTGGTCTCACTGGGTAAAGACTGGTCTCACTGGGTAAAGACTGGTCTCACTGGGTAAGCACTGGTCTCACTGGGTAAAGACTGGTCTCACTGGGTAAAGACTGGTCTCACTGGGTAAGCACTGGTCTCACTGGGTAAGCACTGGTCTCACTGGGTAAGCACTGGTCTCACTGGGTAAGCACTGGTCTCACTGGGTAAGCACTGGTCTCACTGGGTAAGCACTGGTCTCACTGGGTAAGCACTGGTCTCACTGGTCTCACTGGTTAAGGGTTACGATACGATATCACGACACTTTGAGTACTGCGATTTATTAATTTTTTTTCAACCTCAAATTGTCTGCAAAGAAAAACTGTCAACATATTTGATCTAATACGTTTTCAGTCTGTTCATCTCACTTGCAGACAATGAGACAGTCTACATGGTCACTTCATTGCTACAGTCTACATGGTCACTTCATTGCTACAGTCTACATGGTCACTTCATTGCTACAGTCTACATGGTCACTTCATTGCTACAGTCTACATGGTCACTTCATTGCTACAGTCTACATGGTCACTTCATTGCTACAGTCTACATGGTCACTTCATTGCTACAGTCTACATGGTCACTTCATTGCTACAGTCTACATGGTCACTTCATTGCTACAGTCTACATGGTCACTTCATTGCTACAGTCTACATGGTCACTTCATTGCTACAGTCTACATGGTCACTTCATTGCTACAGTCTACATGGTCACTTCATTGCTACAGTCTACATGGTCACTTCATTGCTACAGTCTACATGGTCACTTCATTGCTACAGTCTACATGGTCACTTCATTGCTACAGTCTACATGGTCACTTCATTGCTGGTCTACATGCTGGTGGTCTGGTGTTTACTGGTCTTTGTTGTGTAGCTCCGAGGACAGTTTGATGTGATCGTCCATCAGCTGCAGAACAACAACAACAACCAGCTGACGAGCTGCCTGGAGAAGTGAGTTCTCCTTTCTGATGTGTAGATGAGGATGAGGACGGTGAGGAAGGTGCTCATGGTGACCCCTGTGTGCAGGTTGTCGTCTCTGAGTCTGACTCCCGAGGAAACACCTGAGATGAGCTTCCAGGCCGACAGCCGCTCTCTGAGACAGGCCATCACCTCGTTCGGCCGCATCACGGCGCAGGTAACCACACGGCCCTGTTCTGCTATCTTTGTGAGGACATCTCTAACCCGGGCTCACACTTCAGAGGTCCTCAACTTCCATTGGTCCTCGCAGAGATAGCTGGACAAGTATAGAGGTTCACACAGGTGTTGTGTAGACGTGATGATGATCAGGTGTTTTCTGTACCTCCTGTTGCAGCTGGTGGAGGGCGTGTCCTCTCAGACCTGTCCAACGGCTGCCAAGAAACAGGTAAGTGCCCCCAGCAGGTAGACGGAGAAACTCACCTGTTTAATCTTGTGAAATGTTTCTTACAGCTCCTTCAGAGGTGACGTGTTGTAGGAAGCAGGAAGGTGACGTGTTGTAGGAAGCAGGAAGGTGACGTGTTGTAGGAAGCAGGAAGGTGACGTGTTGTAGGAAGCAGGAAGGAGACGTGTTGTAGGAAGCAGGAAGGTGACGTGTTGTAGGAAGCAGGAAGGTGACGTGTTGTAAGAAGCAGGAAGGTGACGTGTTGTAGGAAGCAGGAAGGAGACGTGTTGTAGGAAGCAGGAAGGAGACGTGTTGTAGGAAGCAGGAAGGTGACGTGTTGTAGGAAGCAGGAAGGAGACGTGTTGTAGGAAGCAGGAAGGAGACGTGTTGTAGGAAGCAGGAAGGAGACGTGTTGTAGGAAGCAGGAAGGAGACGTGTTGTAGGAAGCAGGAAGGAGACGTGTTGTAGGAAGCAGGAAGGTGACGTGTTGTAGGAAGCAGGAAGGAGACGTGTTGTAGGAAGCAGGAAGGAGACGTGTTGTAGGAAGCAGGAAGGAGACGTGTTGTAGGAAGCAGGAAGGAGACGTGTTGTAGGAAGCAGGAAGGTGACGTGTTGTAGGAAGCAGGAAGGTGACGTGTTGTAGGAAGCAGGAAGGAGACGTGTTGTAGGAAGCAGGAAGGAGACGTGTTGTAGGAAGCAGGAAGGAGACGTGTTGTAGGAAGCAGGAAGGAGACGTGTTGTAGGAAGCAGGAAGGAGACGTGTTGTAGGAAGCAGGAAGGAGACGTGTTGTAGGAAGCAGGAAGGAGACGTGTTGAAGGAAGCAGGAAGGAGACGTGTTGTAGGAAGCAGGAAGGAGACGTGTTGTAGGAAGCAGGAAGGAGACGTGTTGTAGGAAGCAGGAAGGTGACGTGTTGTAGGAAGCAGGAAGGAGACGTGTTGTAGGAAGCAGGAAGGTGACGTGTTGTAAGAAGCAGGAAGGAGACGTGTTGTAGGAAGCAGGAAGGAGACGTGTTGTAGGAAGCAGGAAGGAGACGTGTTGTAGGAAGCAGGAAGGTGACGTGTTGAAGGAAGCAGGAAGGTGACGTGTTGTAGGAAGCAGGAAGGAGACGTGTTGTAGGAAGCAGGTAGGTGACGTGTTGTAGGAAGCAGGAAGGAGACGTGTTGTAGGAAGCAGGAAGGAGACGTGTTGTAGGAAGCAGGAAGGAGACGTGTTGTAGGAAGCAGGAAGGTGACGTGTTGTAGGAAGCAGGAAGGTGACGTGTTGTAGGAAGCAGGAAGGAGACGTGTTGTAGGAAGCAGGAAGGAGACGTGTTGTAGGAAGCAGGAAGGTGACGTGTTGTAGGAAGCAGGAAGGAGACGTGTTGTAGGAAGCAGGAAGGAGACGTGTTGTAGGAAGCAGGAAGGAGACGTGTTGTAGGAAGCAGGAAGGTGACGTGTTGTAGGAAGCAGGAAGGTGACGTGTTGTAGGAAGCAGGAAGGTGACGTGTTGTAGGAAGCAGGAAGGAGACGTGTTGTAGGAAGCAGGAAGGAGACGTGTTGTAGGAAGCAGGAAGGAGACGTGTTGTAGGAAGCAGGAAGGTGACATCTTGTCTCTCATCAGAAGATGGAGTCTGCCTCTTTGAGTGACTGGCTGATGGGAACGCCTCCATCAAGCTGCGCTCCTATTGGCTACCAAGCTAGCGAGAACCCTCAGGATTGGCTGATGGCTCACAAGGACAGCAAGGTGAGAGACGTTAGAAGCTCCGCCTCCCGATTGGACTGAGTGGTGTTACTTTTTCCAAAGTGAAACTAAATACCGTGGCGTTGCCTCGGCGTCCTGATGGGCTGACTTCCTGTGTGTTGCAGACTTCCTGTCCCGCCCTGGCCTCTGTGGACTTCCTGCAGGCCTGGGGTCAGATCCTGGACCTGGAGGCGTGGCTCCTGCGGGACCACACCCCCGTCGGCAGGGAACGGACCGACAGCAGCTGCAGCTCCTCCTTCTCCATCGAGAAGATCGATGAATCAGAATTCGCCATGGCTCCTGAGGAGGAGGAGGGGGAGGAGCTGAGCGACTGGCTCATCACCCCGCCCCCCGGTGCCACGGAGCCGGCCTCGGACGCGGAGCGGTGGCACCGGGTCTTGAAGCCGTTCCAGGACGGCTGGTCTTCGGCGGCGTGGCTGATGGGGTCCGGCCGCCCCGCCACCGACTGCTCCTCCTGCTGCCAGACCACCGCGGCTTTGGAGATTGAGAACCTGGGCCAGCTCAAGTGCCTGAAAGCCCCGCCCCCGCCGGTGAATCTGGAGGCGTGGCTTCAGCAGGCGGTGCCGGCGCCGCAGACCTGCAGAGCCAACGAGGTCTGCGCCTCCTTCTCCTCCTGCGTCTGTGAGGAGAACTGTGGGAGAGAAGCGCTGAGCCTCTGGCTGCTCAAGCAGGACGGCAGAGACAAGAATGGAGTCTCTCTGGCCCCACCCACTGCCCATGTGGCCCCGCCCCTCGTCAAGGAGGCCCCGCCCACCCTGCACCGCAGAGAGCAGGAACAGAAGGTGACCTTTCTTTCATCATCATCTAAGATAATCAATTGTTTCCGTTATTGACTAATGGATCAGGTCTTTAAAGTGAGGACGAGCCGTCCTGCGGATCGGCGGTTCGATCCCCGGCTCCACTAGCTCATGTCGATGTGTCCTTGAGCAAGACCCTTAAGACCCGCAGCTGTTCTACGAGCTGAATGTAATGTGGTTCCTCAGGTGCAGGCCATCCTGGAGGCCTGGCTCCACCCCCCCAGGCTCCACCCCCCCACCTGGGAGGCTCCTGAGGAGAAGAACCGGGCCCCAGGCTCTCTGTTCCAGAGCCCTCTAGACCCGGGCCTCTGGGTGCTGCCTGAGAAGATAACGGGGCCAGCCGCTCAGACCCACCCAGCCGAGGAGGAGGAGGAGGACAAATGGCTGCTGAAGAAGAGGAGCCAGGCTCAGGTACCAGCACAGACCAACACAGACCAACACAGACAGCACACACCTACACAAAAGAGACACAGACAGCACACACCAACACAAAAGAGACACAGACAGCACACACCTACACAAAAGAGACACAGACAACACACACCTACACAAAAGAGACACAGACAACACACACCTACACAAAAGAGACACAGACAACACACACCTACACAAAAGAGACACAGACAGCACACACCTACACAAAAGAGACACAGACAACACACACCTACACAAAAGAGACACAGACAACACACACCTACACAAAAGAGACACAGACAACACACACCTACACAAAAGAGACACAGACAACACACACCTACACAAAAGAGACACAGACAGCACACACCAACACAAAAGAGACACAGACAGCACACACCTACACAAAAGAGACACAGACAGCACACACCAACACAAAAGAGACACAGACAGCACACACCTACACAAAAGAGACACAGACAGCACACACCAACACAAAAGAGACACAGACAGCACACACCAACACAAAAGAGACACAGACAGCACACACCAACACAAAAGAGACACAGACAGCACACACCTACACAAAAGAGACACAGACAGCACACACCAACACAAAAGAGACACAGACAGCACACACCAACACAAAAGAGACACAGACAGCACACACCAACACAAAAGAGACACAGACAGCACACACCTACACAAAAGAGACACAGACAGCACACACCAACACAAAAGAGACACAGACAGCACACACCAACACAAAAGAGACACAGACAGCACACACCAACACAAAAGAGACACAGACAGCACAGATCTACACAAAAGAGACACAGACAGCACACACCAACACAAAAGAGACACAGACAGCACACACCTACACAAAAGAGACACAGACAGCACAGATCTACACAAAAGAGACACAGACAACACACACCTACACAAAAGAGACACAGACAACACACACCTACACAAAAGAGACACAGACAGCACACACCTACACAAAAGAGACACAGACAACACAGATGTACACAAAAGAGACACAGACAGCACACACCTACACAAAAGAGACACAGACAGCACAGATCTACACAAAAGAGACACAGACAACACACACCTACACAAAAGAGACACAGACAGCACAGATCTACACAAAAGAGACACAGACAACACACACCTACACAAAAGAGACACAGACAGCACACACCTACACAAAAGAGACACAGACAACACACACCTACACAAAAGAGACACAGACAGCACACACCTACACAAAAGAGACACAGACAGCACACACCAACACAAAAGAGACACAGACAGCACACACCTACACAAAAGAGACACAGACAGCACACACCTACACAAAAGAGACACAGACAGCACAGATCTACACAAAAGAGACACAGACAGCACACACCAACACAAAAGAGACACAGACAGCACACACCTACACAAAAGAGACACAGACAGCACAGATCTACACAAAAGAGACACAGACAGCACACACCAACACAAAAGAGACACAGACAGCACACACCTACACAAAAGAGACACAGACAGCACAGACCAACACAGACAGCCGTGTGTTCAGTCACATTGAATCCTCTGCTCAGGAGCGGCTGGCCCTGCCCTCCGTCTGCGACTTGTTCTCCTGCATGAAGCTGAGTGGGGACAAAGAGAAGTGGCTGCTGCACGCCGCCGACCAGGTGAGTCACCTTAGAGCCCACCAGGTGAGTCACCTTAGAGCCCACCAGGTGAGTCACCTGAGAGCCCACCAGGTGAGTCACCTTAGAGCCCACCAGGTGAGTCACCTGAGAGCCCACCAGGTGAGTCACCTGAGAGCCCACCAGGTGAGTCACCTTAGAGCCCACCAGGTGAGTCACCTTAGAGCCCACCAGGTGAGTCACCTTAGAGCCCACCAGGTGAGTCACCTTAGAGCCCACCAGGTGAGTCACCTGAGAGCCCACCAGGTGAGTCACCTGAGAGCCCACCAGGTGAGTCACCTTAGAGCCCACCAGGTGAGTCACCTTAGAGCCCACCAGGTGAGTCACCTGAGAGCCCACCAGGTGAGTCACCTGAGAGCCCACCAGGTGAGTCACCTTAGAGCCCACCAGGTGAGTCACCTTAGAGCCCACCAGGTGAGTCACCTGAGAGCCCACCAGGTGAGTCACCTTAGAGCCCACCAGGTGAGTCACCTTAGAGCCCACCAGGTGAGTCACCTTAGAGCCCACCAGGTGAGTCACCTTAGAGCCCACCAGGTGAGTCACCTGAGAGCCCACCAGGTGAGTCACCTTAGAGCCCACCAGGTGAGTCACCTGAGAGCCCACCAGGTGAGTCACCTTAGAGCCCACCAGGTGAGTCACCTTAGAGCCCACCAGGTGAGTCACCTGAGAGCCCACCAGGTGAGTCACCTGAGAGCCCACCAGGTGAGTCACCTGAGAGCCCACCACGTGAGTCACCTGAGAGCCCACCAGGTGAGTCACCTGAGAGCCCACCAGGTGAGTCACCTGAGAGCCCACCAGGTGAGTCACCTGAGAGCCCACCAGGTGAGTCACCTGAGAGCCCACCAGGTGAGTCACCTGAGAGCCCACCAGGTGAGTCACCTGAGAGCCCACCAGGTGAGTCACCTGAGAGCCCACCAGGTGAGTCACCTGAGAGCCCACCAGGTGAGTCACCTGAGAGCCCACCAGGTGAGTCACCTTAGAGCCCACCAGGTGAGTCACCTGAGAGCCCACCAGGTGAGTCACCTGAGAGCCCACCAGGTGAGTCACCTTAGAGCCCACCAGGTGAGTCACCTGAGAGCCCACCAGGTGAGTCACCTTAGAGCCCACCAGGTGAGTCACCAGGTCACTTTCTTTAGTTCCGTTCTGTTTTTCTTCCAGATGTGATGATGATGATGATGACGATGATGATGGTGACGACGCGTCTCTCCTTTCGGAGTCACTTTAACTTAAACGCTGCACGGCCTCAACCATCAGCGCCGCCTTCTTTCCCGTGACATCACCACGCTGTGCTCTCCTCCAATCAGCAGCCAGTGATCACAGCAGCTTTTATTTTAATCTATTGATCTCTGGGTCTCACTATTAATCGATCCACTCAGTTATTAATCTCCTGTCTTTTACATTTATTTTGCTGTGTAACTTTATTGATTATTGATTTTAATTTGACCAAATGTTCAGAGACTTTGTCTCAAAAGACGTCTATAATGATCATAAACATCTCAACAATGCTTTTGATCAGCTGATCCTGACAAGAGGGGGCGGAGCTAAACAGATGGTGGGCGGAGTTAACCTTTATTTTAACAAACCTGTTTTTCTGATATGGCTTGATTTCTTTATGTGTCGGGTGGAATGTTCCTTTTCTTCTCTTGTTACTGCACATGCTCAGTAGTGTTTTCTCTTTCTGGTTTCCCAAATACCTTCCTGGATTAAGTATGAATAACTCAATTAGTTTAACTATCAATACCAATATCGGTGAATTTATTAACAGATGCATCCTGCTGTTGATCAATTCAGTTTGGCCACGTTTTATTATTATTTTAAAACCCATATGAAGCAAATGTGTCAAAGACTTTCTCTGTATTTTATTTAGTCGATTCTCGCAGGCAAATGTTCTAATCTAAAGAAGTAATTTACCCAGAATGCCTCGGGGGTAGGCAGGCTGCAGTCAGCAGTGATTGGTGCTTATTATGGAAGCTCTAACAATTTGGGGGCGGGGCTAATAAAAAATATTATCTATACTCTGTAATTCTTGACAGTAATAAAACATTCTGACATCATCAATGTGTCTGTGACATCACTCTGGGTCCTGCTGGAAGGTTCCACTTTACCTGAAGGGATTTTATTCTGAAGGTTAAATCTTTACACACACTGATGAGGTCACACCCACCAGCAGGAGGAGCTGATAACAGCTGTGACATCACTGTGGAGGTCTGAGGTACTTTATTTACTTTCACTATACTTTTCTACTAATAATACTGAATGTTTCTGACTCATGTTTTGTATAAAAGACTGGTTTAGATTGTGCTCCAACCTGGTAGGCCTCCCGCGCCCGGTACACAGGTGAGACAGGTACACAGGCAGATGGGTCAACAGGGCCCTCACCTGGCCCCCATGGGGATGACCCCCTGAAGCCGACGCCCACAGGGATGTGCTCAAGCAGCGCCTGGGCCAGCTGCTCCCTCACCGGCTGCACGTCCAGGTGAGTCCTGGTTGGTTCTTAGCAGCCGCAGTTGATGTCGAAGCCGACGCTTCCTTCAGGAACCACGCCACATGTTACTGTTAAAGATTCATAAAGCTTTAACATAATAACTTTATACTAATGATAAGTGTGTATGAGAATAATAAGCAGCTCATCACCTGGAGACAACACGGCGTCGTGTCGTTCATGTCGACGGCGGCCATGTTGCTGATGGCGAAGCCGGAGTGCACGTCAGGCAACCCGATGAAGCGCTGGGGGAGGAGTCAGTGTAGGGGGAGGAGTCAGTGCAGGGGGGAGGAGTCAGGGCAGAGGGAGGAGTCAGGGCAGAGGGAGGAGTCAGTGCAGGAGGAGGAGTCAGGGCAGAGGGAGGAGTCAGGGCAGAGGGAGGAGTGCTTGAGAGTGCTGTGGGAAAGATAAAATATTGAACTCTAACATCTGCTTGTTTTGACACTCACCTCTGCAGCGATCCATCAAGCTAATTATCATCCAGCTAACCAGCTCCGTTTAGCATGTAGCTTGAGGAGAAGCTCCGAATGGACGTCCTCCGGCGGTCAGTGCTTTGCTGCTGGGTTTTTTAATCCAGACGTTTGGGTCCAACTCTTTCAGCCTCTTCTTGATACCACAGAGTTTTCAGTCGCCATGTCTCTGCTAGCTATGTTGCTCATAGCTACGTAGGATGTGAGGGAACGATAAAGGTCTCTGATTCGACGAATAGTCCAGTCACGTTGGAAAAAGAAGCGATGTGATTGGTGCACATTTCTGTGCCTGGAGATTTAAGTTTCATCTGCCAATGAGAAGCTGTTCTTGCCGTAACGACCTTGAAACGTTTGCTCGCCGCCATTTTGAATCCCGTTTGTCCGGCGCCCGGGAAAGGGGGCGGGGCTTTCCTCAGTGACGATGAATGGCGATTTATTATATTTGGTCACATTTAAGTTAAGTGGTGGTTAACAGGAGCTTACGGTCTCACACACACATTCAGCGCGTCCAGACGGTATATTTATTATTTAAATTATTTGGTATATAATGTTTTTTGACGGTATATATTATGTATTACATTGCAGTGTTATGAGCGACTCCTGCTGGTGCCTTTTCGGTAGGGAAACCCGTGTGTAATATGCTTTTTCAGTTTTAGTGTGTGTGTGTGTGTGTGTGTGTGTGTGTGTGTGTGTGTGTGTGTGTGTGTGTGTGTGTGTGTGTGTTTAATCTTTTTTTTCCTTCGTAGACACAATAAAACAGAATGTTCAACATCAATGTGCAGGAGATTCATTTTTCTATTCAAATCATTTTCCTTGTTTCTGTCAGAGCTATTTTTTTCACATTAAAGTCTCATGAATCCTTCTGACTTGTTGTCTTGTGTGTTGACGCAGTGAGAGGCCGCCCCCTGCTGGACGTCCTTTAAACCAATCAGCTTCAAGACGAGAGGCCTCACTGACACGCACCAAGAGGTGTCACTCTGACACGAAACGAGAGCTCTGAGTACCAGGACCATGAGTATTAAAACCATGAGTACCAGAACCATGAGTATTAAAACCATGAGTACCAGGACCATGACTATTAAAACCATGAGTACCAGAACCATGAGTATTAAAACCATGAGTACCAGGACCATGAGTATTAAAACCATGAGTACCAGAACCATGAGTATTAAAACCATGAGTACCCGAACCATGAGTATTAGACCCATAAGTACCAGAACCATTGTTGTTGTTCTTTCTGCTGCTTTATAGGAAGGAAGGAGGAATCAGGAAGTAGGAAACAGGAAGAAGGAAACGGGAAGTAGGAAGCAGGAAGAAGGAAACAGGAAGTAGGAAGCAGGAAGCAGGAAGCGTCCTCACTTCGTCCTGACGCCGGTCTGAACAGACAGAGGATCTTCTTCTCCATGGTAACGGCTCGGCCGAGCTCGTAGCCGACGCCCAGAGACGGCTGCGTTACCTCGGCAACGACCACTAAACACAGAGGTCAAAGGTCATTATTGATCTGTGATGACTTATTGATCTGTGATGACTTATTGATCTGTGATCAGCTCACCCTCGCTCTCCTGGAGCCAGGCCAGGTCGCGGTCGTGGATGGCTCGGTCTCCTCCGGCCTCTCCTGTCCAATCACAGCACAGCAGCTCAGTGACATCACACTCTACGCCTGGCTTCTTCTTCTGTGGTGTCAGCAGGTTCGTCCTGATCAGAACTCATCACTGGCAATCGGTACGCAATGCATGCTGGGTAGACTTGTGTCTGATTGATCTCGCGGGTCTTAGAGCGGGCGCTGCAGTAGCTCCCTGAGAGAGAATGCAGCTCTAACACATGAAGCATAGACTTCTATACAACCAGAGGAGTCGCCCCCTGGTGGTCAGGAGAGAGAATGCAGCTCTAACACATGAAGCATAGACTTCTATACAACCAGAGGAGTCGCCCCCTGGTGGTCAGGAGAGAGAATGCAGCTCTAACACATGAAGCATAGACTTCTATACAACCAGAGGAGTCGCCCCCTGGTGGTCAGGAGAGAGAATGCAGCTTTAACACATGAAGCATAGACTTCTATACAACCAGAGGAGTCGCCCCCTGGTGGTCAGGAGAGAGAATGCAGCTTTAACACATGAAGCATAGACTTCTATACAACCAGAGGAGTCGCCCCCTGGTGGTCAGGAGAGAGAATGCAGCTTTAACACATGACGCATAGACTTCTATACAACCAGAGGAGTCGCCCCCTGGTGGTCAGGAGAGAGAATGCAGCTTTAACACATGAAGCATAGACTTCTATACAACCAGAGGAGTCGCCCCCTGGTGGTCAGGAGAGAGAATGCAGCTTTAACACATGAAGCATAGACTTCTATACAACCAGAGGAGTCGCCCCCTGGTGGTCAGGAGAAAAAATGCAGCTTCTATTGAGTCAATATTTAGTTTCTCATAATAATTAGTTAATATTTCTCATGAGTGTGTATGTGATGAGTGATAATAACAGCGTCTCATAGTTTAATAGTATTTCTGTAGATCGTGAAACATAATTAGACACCAAACCCTGGAGACTTGCAGGATCATTTGGGTTGAAGAATGTCCCCTCTGGGCTTCCGTAGTCCTTCAGGCTGGAGCAGGTTCACACAGAAGACACAAGAAACTTCTTTTAAAGGTTTATTACAAAACGCAAGAACAAACATGTCAACTGGGTTTTTATTCTATTGGCAAACACGACACAACAACCTGCAACCTGCAGCTGGAACCAAACCACTGGACAGAACAAGAGAACGCAGCTGGAAGGAACCGAGAACCAAAACCAGGAGGAGCAGGAGCAGGAGGAGCAGGAGGAGGAGCAGGAGCAGGAGGAGGACTTCTGAGTATTTCTACACCGGTCTGCTGCCGACACACTTATAAATATCTCACCATTAAATTAACTGAAATCACACAGAAAATGTTCTTCACAAACTCAAAGTGTCTTTGGGGTCTTGGGGGTTCTGGTTCTGTCAGGAGGAAGAACCGGTTCTGGTCCTGTCAGGAGGAAGAACCGGTTCTGGTCCTGTCAGGAGGAAGAACCGGTTCTGGTTTGGTCCAAGACGTCTGTTAGTTGTTAAATAACTTGTCAGACGTTCGGATTCTTTTCAGAAGAGTTTTAACTTTACAGGATTCTTTTTAAAGGAGGCTTTAACTTTGAAAATTCGGGTGTCTGCTGGAGGCGCTTCCTGTCTGCCCGAAGACCATGTTGCTACGGTAACGAGTGTAACGCTCTCTTGTTTGTCTTTTTACTTGTGAGTCACATTTAAATATTTATATATTACAACATCGTTCCAAATTCATAAATAAGAAGTGCAGTTTACCCTCTGACCACCACGACACCGCCGAAAAACTACAAAGATGGCCGACTAGCTGCACGTTCTTCATGCAAACGCCGGTTCGACCAATCAGCTCTCTGCAAGCTATGAACAACCAATCAGAGCGCTGCATCAGAACCAGATCAGACCTGTTCTCAGCTGAAGCCACAGCTTGTTATCATCTGTAATTGTTGTTATAATTGTTGGAGAATCAGTTTCCCATAATGCACTGCGTGCTGTGCTATAGTGACAGGAAACAGGGCCGATGACAGTTGTTCCCAGCTCTCTCCCCAGGTGGCTGATGGGAAATGGCGTGTAAAGGGGGCAGAGTTCGTGTCCAAACAGACTGACAGGTGGAGGAGAGGCGGGGCTTGGGCGGGAGGAGGGGCGGGGCATAGGGAACATCCTTAAGAGCTAACGGCCAGGTATGACCATATATGGAGATGCCCCGCCTCCTGCTGCTATCTACACCAGAGAATCAACCAGGTCCAGTTCACAGAACCTGGACCAACAAACTGC
>NW_027176213.1:142500-145000 GCF_023055335.1 Clinocottus analis | reverse complement strand
TGGGAGGTCAAGACCAGAGCCCGACCGGTACTGATCACGGTGCATTCACTGACCGTCAAATTTGGAAATTATAATACAATTAAAACTCTCTCACAGTTTATTATAACTCCCAGACCTGATCGGATAGATCGTCTTCTGTGAAGCGTCTTTCAGGCCTGATGGGTGTGTGTGTGTGTGTGTGTCTGTGTCTGTGTCTGTGTGTGTCTGTGTGTGGTGGGAGGACTTATTAATATTTGTATGCAATAGAATGTTAAATCCCAACCCAGAAGTTTTATTTACAGCAGCAGGTTTCTGTTCCTCCTGTTTAAAAATAAACTCTGATCAACATATGTACACAATGGAAAATATCAATACCGCAACTTTAAATGTGTGTGTGTGTGTGAGAAAGAGTGTGAGATTGTGTGTGTGGTATTTAACACATTTATGATGGTGTATGTACAGACAGAGAAAGCCTCTTCTCTCTTGCTCCCTGTTGTTTGGAGGAGTGGCAGGGAGAGGTGTTTGTGGGCGGGGCTCAGTCCTGTGTGGGGGCGGGGCTCTCAGTTGGCAGCCTCAGGTGCGTCCCCACCCTCCACCTGGTTGGTCTTCCCCAGCGTCTTCAGCTTGGCCAGCACATCTCCGATTGTCTCCTTCACCCCTTTCTCCAGCAACCAGCCTTCGCTCTCGCACTCCGGGTTCTCCGGGTCCTCCATGGTCTCCAGAGCCGTGGTCAAGTACTTCAACCCGGCCATGTCCACGGACTGAGGAACAGTTCATGGTCAGCAAATAGATCACATCATGACTTATACACACATATATATATATATATATATATATATATATATATATATATATATATATATATATATATATATATATATGTGTAGTACCATGTGACTTCATGTGGTCTAGTACCACGTGACTTCATGTGGTCTAGTACCATGTGACTTCATGTGCTCTAGTACCATGTGACTTCATGTGCTCTAGTACCACGTGACTTCATGTGGTCTAGTACCATGTGACTTCATGTGGTCTAGTACCACGTGACTTCATGTGGTCTAGTACCACGTGACTTCATGTGCTCTAGTACCACGTGACTTCATGTGCTCTAGTACCACGTGACTTCATGTGCTCTAGTACCATGTGACTTCATGTGGTCTAGTACCATGTGACTTCATGTGGTCTAGTACCATGTGACTTCATGTGGTCTAGTACCACGTGACTTCATGTGCTCTAGTACCACGTGACTTCATGTGCTCTAGTACCACGTGACTTCATGTGCTCTAGTACCACGTGACTTCATGTGCTCTAGTACCATGTGACTTCATGTGCTCTAGTACCACGTGACTTCATGTGGTCTAGTACCACGTGACTTCATGTGGTCTAGTACCATGTGACTTCATGTGCTCTAGTACCATGTGACTTCATGTGGTCTAGTACCACGTGACTTCATGTGCTCTAGTACCATGTGACTTCATGTGCTCTAGTACCATGTGACTTCATGTGGTCTAGTACCATGTGACTTCATGTGGTCTAGTACCATGTGACTTCATGTGGTCTAGTACCATGTGACTTCATGTGCTCTAGTACCACGTGACTTCATGTGGTCTAGTACCACGTGACTTCATGTGCTCTAGTACCACGTGACTTCATGTGCTCTAGTACCATGTGACTTCATGTGCTCTAGTACCATGTGACTTCATGTGCTCTAGTACCATGTGACTTCATGTGCTCTAGTACCACGTGACTTCATGTGCTCTAGTACCACGTGACTTCATGTGGTCTAGTACCACGTGACTTCATGTGGTCTAGTACCACGTGACTTCATGTGCTCTAGTACCATGTGACTTCATGTGCTCTAGTACCACGTGACTTCATGTGCTCTAGTACCATGTGACTTCATGTGGTCTAGTACCATGTGACTTCATGTGCTCTAGTACCATGTGACTTCATGTGCTCTAGTACCATGTGACTTCATGTGCTCTAGTACCATGTGACTTCATGTGGTCTAGTACCACGTGACTTCATGTGCTCTAGTACCATGTGACTTCATGTGCTCTAGTACCATGTGACTTCATGTGGTCTAGTACCATGTGACTTCATGTGCTCTAGTACCATGTGACTTCATGTGGTCTAGTACCATGTGACTTCATGTGCTCTAGTACCATGTGACTTCATGTGCTCTAGTACCATGTGACTTCATGTGCTCTAGTACCACGTGACTTCATGTGGTGTAGTGAAGGTGTTGCCATGTTGTTGTGTTTGTGTGTTGGTTGTGTGGTTGTGTGTTGTTGTGTGTTTGTTGTGTTGTGTGGTGTTGTGTGTTTGTTGTGTTGTGTGGCTGTGTTTGTGGTTGTGTTTGTGGTTGTGTTGTTGTGTGTGTGTTGTTGTTGTGTGTTGTTGTGGTTGTGTTTGTGTGGTTGTGTGTTGTTGAGTATTGTTGTGTTTGTGTTGTGTGGTTGTGTTGTTGTGTTTATGTTGTTGTGGGTGTGTTGTTGTGGTTGTGTTGTTGTGTGGTTGT
>NW_027176213.1:125000-140000 GCF_023055335.1 Clinocottus analis | reverse complement strand
CCCCCTGCTCCACCTCCTGCTCCACCCCCTGCTCCACCTCCTGCTCCACCTCCTGCACCACCCCCTGCTCCACCCCATGCTCCACCTCCTGCTCCACCTCCTGCTCCACCCCCTGCTCCACCTCCTGCTCCACCTCCTGCTCCACCTCCTGCACCACCTCCTGCACCACCCCCTGCTCCACCTCCTGCACCACCCCCTGCTCCACCCCATGCTCCACCTCCTGCTCCACCTCCTGCTCCACCCCATGCTCCACCTCCTGCTCCACCTCCTGCTCCACCTCCTGCACCACCTCCTGCTCCACCCCCTGCTCCACCTCCTGCACCACCTCCTGCTCCACCTCCTGCACCACCCCCTGCTCCACCCCATGCTCCACCCCCTGCTCCACCCCATGCTCCACCTCCTGCTCCACCTCCTGCTCCACCTCCTGCACCACCTCCTGCTCCACCCCCTGCTCCACCTCCTGCACCACCTCCTGCTCCACCTCCTGCACCACCCCCTGCTCCACCCCATGCTCCACCTCCTGCACCACCTCCTGCTCCACCTCCTGCACCACCCCCTGCTCCACCCCATGCTCCACCTCTTGCTCCACCTCCTGCTCCACCTCCTGCACCAGCTTCGACTCTTTCCCTGTTAGTGGGGTGACGTTCCACGTCCCCAGAGCTAGTCCACGCTGCCGGCTCGCCCAGACCCTCGGCCCGGCCTGAGGTCTGGACCTGGGCCCGGTCAGCATGGCACTGACCCCGATGCTCCTCCCTGCAGGTGGTGAGTTCACCGCTTCAAAACTACTCTTAATGTGATTGTGTGCTCTATATTTTAATTCTACAGATCTTTTATGATGATTTTAAATGTTTGTAAAGTGTCTTTGAGTATTATGGAAAGCGCTATATAATGCACAAATGTATTATTATTATTATTATTATCATTATTATTATTATGTGACTGAGTGTGATTTTGAGTGTAAGATGAGATAAGATAATCCTTCATTAGTCCCTCAGTGAGGAAATTGTGGGATTAATGCTAAACTAACCTAAGCTAAGGTGGCTCAGGCCGGATGCCGATTGGCTGAGGCGGCTCACCTCCAGGATGATGGTGGCGATGATGAGCACTCCGATGCTGTTCATCATGCTGCTGAAGTAAGAGAAGAGGGCCTCCCGGCAGCCCCGGGTCCAGATGTTGAGCTCCTCAATGCGGTGGTCGTAGTCGTAGTGGGCGGAGTTGTTGGTCAGGTGGTGCTGGATGCAAGGCCGAGGCGAGCCGGGGTTACAGCAGCTGAAGGGGACGCTGTCCATCAGGTACTTCCCCTCCACGTTACTGAGGACGCGGCTGCAGGACAAGACAGTGCCAGGATCAGTATTCACTGGACTCCACGGGGGGTCAGAGGTCACACAGGCCGGCTGGGCGTCACAATCATGGTGGATGGTTCACTGAGCCCGTCTACCAAGGCACCCAGCTGAGAACCCTGACCTCTGACCCCCCTTTCTCCTCCTTGAACCCCAGAGCGGCTTTTAAAGTGACTGCTTCAGATTATTAGGAAAGTCAATCAGATGCAAAACAACAAAGTGACACTTGATCATTATTTAACATCTCTTTGTAGTTATTTAACATCTCTTTGTAGTTATTTAACATCTCTTTGTAGTTATTTAACATTTCTATGTAGTTATTTAACATCTCTTTGTAGTTATTTAACATCTCTTTGTAGTTATTTAACATTTCTTTGTAGTTATTTAACATCTCTTTGTAGTTAGCGTCTCTTTGACCTGCAGCCACATACTTGCTACCACAGACCAAGAATTGCCTTTTTTCACTTACATAATATTTCAAAAATCAGACATATCCTCCCCAAAATGATGCAGAAATGTTAATCCATGCATTTGTTACTTCAAGACTGGATTACTGTAACTCCTTATTATCAGGCTGCTCTGGTACGGCCCTCGGGTCTCTCCAGTTGATCCAGAATGCTGCAGCTCGTGTACTAACAAGGACTAGAAAGAGAGATCACATTACTCCTGTATTAGCTGCTCTCCACTGGCTTCCTGTAAGATTTAGAATTATATTTAAAATCCTGCTCCTCATCTATAAAGCCTTAACTGGTAATGCACCATTATATCTTAAAGAGTTTATAGTGCCATGTTACCCCACTAGAGAGATCATAGTACCATATTACCCCACTAGAGAGATCATAGTACTATATTACCCCACTAGAGAGATCATAGTACCATATTACCCCACTAGAGAGATCATATTACCATGTTACCCACTAGAGAGATCATAGTACCATATTACCCCACTAGAGAGATCATAGTACCATATTACCCCACTAGAGAGATCATAGTACCATATTACCCCACTAGAGAGATCATAGTACCATATTACCCCACTAGAGAGATCATATTACCATGTTACCCACTAGAGAGATCATAGTACCATATTACCCCACTAGAGAGATCATAGTACCATGTTACCCTACTAGAGAGATCATAGTACTATATTACCCCACTAGAGAGATCATAGTACCATATTACCCCACTAGAGAGATCATAGTACTATATTACCCCACTAGAGAGATCATAGTACCATATTACCCCACTAGAGAGATCATAGTACCATGTTACCCACTAGAGAGATCATAGTACCATATTACCCCACTAGAGAGATCATAGTACCATATTACCCCACTAGAGAGATCATAGTACCATATTACCCCACTAGAGAGATCATAGTACCATGTTACCCTACTAGAGAGATCATAGTACCATATTACCCCACTAGAGAGATCATAGTACCATATTACCCCACTAGAGAGATCATAGTACCATATTACCCCACTAGAGAGATCATAGTACCATATTACCCCACCAGAGAGATCATAGTACCATATTACCCTACTAGAGAGATCATAGTACTATATTACCCCACTAGAGAGATCATAGTACTATATTACCCCACTAGAGAGATCATAGTACTATATTACCCCACTAGAGAGATCATAGTATCATGTTACCCCACTAGAGAGATCATAGTATCATGTTACCCCACTAGAGAGATCATAGTACCATGTTACCCCACTAGAGAGATCATAGTACTATATTACCCCACTAGAGAGATCATAGCACCATGTTACCCCACTAGAGAGATCATAGTACCATATTACCCCACTAGAGAGATCATAGTACCATATTACCCCACTAGAGAGATCATAGTACCATGTTACCCCACTAGAGAGATCATAGTACCATATTACCCCACTAGAGAGATCATAGTACCATATTACCCCACTAGAGAGATCATAGTACCATATTACCCCACTAGAGAGATCATAGTACCATATTACCCCACCAGAGAGATCATAGTACCATATTACCCCACTAGAGATATCATAGTACTATATTACCCCACTAGAGACATCATAGTACCATATTACCCCACTAGAGAGATCATAGTACCATGTTACCCCACTAGAGAGATCATAGTACCATATTACCCCACTAGAGAGATCATAGTACCATGTTACCCCACTAGAGAGATCATAGTACCATATTACTCCACTAGAGAGATCATAGTACCATATTACCCCACTAGAGATATCATAGTACCATGTTACCCCACTAGAGAGATCATAGTACCATATTACCCCACTAGAGAGATCATAGTACCATGTTACCCCACTAGAGAGATCATAGTACCATATTACTCCACTAGAGAGATCATAGTACCATATTACCCCACTAGAGAGATCATAGTACCATATTACCCCACTAGAGAGATCATAGTACCATGTTACCCCACTAGAGAGATCATAGTACCATATTACCCCACTAGAGAGATCATAGTACCATGTTACCCTACTAGAGAGATCATAGTACTATATTACCCCACTAGAGAGATCATAGTACCATATTACCCCACTAGAGAGATCATAGTACTATATTACCCCACTAGAGAGATCATAGTACCATATTACCCCACTAGAGAGATCATAGTACCATGTTACCCACTAGAGAGATCATAGTACCATATTACCCCACTAGAGAGATCATAGTACCATATTACCCCACTAGAGAGATCATAGTACCATATTACCCCACTAGAGAGATCATAGTACCATGTTACCCTACTAGAGAGATCATAGTACCATATTACCCCACTAGAGAGATCATAGTACCATATTACCCCACTAGAGAGATCATAGTACCATATTACCCCACTAGAGAGATCATAGTACCATATTACCCCACCAGAGAGATCATAGTACCATATTACCCTACTAGAGAGATCATAGTACTATATTACCCCACTAGAGAGATCATAGTACTATATTACCCCACTAGAGAGATCATAGTACTATATTACCCCACTAGAGAGATCATAGTATCATGTTACCCCACTAGAGAGATCATAGTATCATGTTACCCCACTAGAGAGATCATAGTACCATGTTACCCCACTAGAGAGATCATAGTACTATATTACCCCACTAGAGAGATCATAGCACCATGTTACCCCACTAGAGAGATCATAGTACCATATTACCCCACTAGAGAGATCATAGTACCATATTACCCCACTAGAGAGATCATAGTACCATGTTACCCCACTAGAGAGATCATAGTACCATATTACCCCACTAGAGAGATCATAGTACCATATTACCCCACTAGAGAGATCATAGTACCATATTACCCCACTAGAGAGATCATAGTACCATATTACCCCACCAGAGAGATCATAGTACCATATTACCCCACTAGAGATATCATAGTACTATATTACCCCACTAGAGACATCATAGTACCATATTACCCCACTAGAGAGATCATAGTACCATGTTACCCCACTAGAGAGATCATAGTACCATATTACCCCACTAGAGAGATCATAGTACCATGTTACCCCACTAGAGAGATCATAGTACCATATTACTCCACTAGAGAGATCATAGTACCATATTACCCCACTAGAGATATCATAGTACCATGTTACCCCACTAGAGAGATCATAGTACCATATTACCCCACTAGAGAGATCATAGTACCATGTTACCCCACTAGAGAGATCATAGTACCATATTACTCCACTAGAGAGATCATAGTACCATATTACCCCACTAGAGAGATCATAGTACCATATTACCCCACTAGAGAGATCATAGTACCATGTTACCCCACTAGAGAGATCATAGTACCATATTACCCCACTAGAGAGATCATAGTACCATGTTACCCCACTAGAGAGATCATAGTACCATGTTACCCACTAGAGAGATCATAGTACCATATTACCCCACTAGAGAGATCATAGTACCATATTACCCCACTAGAGAGATCATAGTACCATGTTACCCCACTAGAGAGATCATAGTACCATATTACCCCACTAGAGAGATCATAGTACCATATTACCCCACTAGAGAGATCATAGTACCATGTTACCCCACTAGAGAGATCATAGTACCATGTTACCCACTAGAGAGATCATAGTACCATATTACCCCACTAGAGAGATCATAGTACCATATTACCCCACTAGAGAGATCATAGTACCATGTTACCCCACTAGAGAGATCATAGTACCATATTACCCCACTAGAGAGATCATAGTACCATGTTACCCCACTAGAGAGATCATAGTACCATGTTACCCACTAGAGAGATCATAGTACCATGTTACCCACTAGAGAGTTGTGTTCATTGAACGCAGGGTTACTTGTGGTTCCCAGAGTCTTAAAAATAGGTTGGGGCTAGAGCCTTCAGTTATCAAGCTCCTCTTCTGTGGAATAAGCTTCCACTTTCAGTCAGAGGGGCGACACGGTCACCTCATTGAAGAGTAGGCTTAAGACTTTCCTCTTTGACAGAGCTTATAGTTAGGCCTGGCTCAGGTTAGTCCTGCTCCAGCCCCTAGATATGCTGCTATAGGCCGAGACTGCTGGGGGACCTTAGGATACACTGAGCTCCTCTTCTTCTTTCTCATCTCTCCTCTCCTTTCTTCTCTCCTTCTGGATAAGTTATTGTCTTTCAATGCACACTACTAACTCTACTCCTTTCCAGGAGCCTCTTTGCTTCCTTGCCCTTAAGTTTTCATGGATCATGGCTGTCTGGAGTTGGTCCTGCATGCTACGATGGACTGTGGCTGGATCCTGGTCCATGCCTAGCGCTCATTGTAACTCTGTTATTGTTCATTCTGGTCACATGACATCTGTTGCTTCTGTCCATCCTGGAGAGGATCCTCCTCTGTTGCTCGCCCTCAGTTTTCTTCCCTTTTTTTCCCTGTGAAAGGGTTTTTACTGTCTGTATTTGGAGAGTTGTTCCTGATCCGATGTGAG
This sequence comes from Clinocottus analis, assembly GCF_023055335.1. NCBI lineage: Eukaryota > Metazoa > Chordata > Actinopteri > Perciformes > Cottidae > Clinocottus > Clinocottus analis. The sequence goes on along the minus strand of NW_027176213.1, from coordinate 133,681 downwards.
GTCCTGGGACAGGATGTCATGAGTACAGACTGTGAAGCCCTCTGAGGGGAATCTTGTATTTGTGATTTTGGGCTGTACAAAATAAACTGAATTGAATTGAACCTGCTACCACAGACCTGCAGCCACAGACCTACTACAACAGACCTGCAGCCACAGACCTGCAGCCACAGACCTGCTACCACAGACCTGCAGCCACAGACCTGCAGCCACAGACCTGCTACCACAGACATGCAGCCACAGACCTGCTACCACAGACATGCAGCCACAGACCTGCTACCACAGACCTGCTGCCATAGACCTGCAGCCACAGACCTGCTACCACAGACCTGCAGCCACAGACCTGCAGCCACAGACCTGCTACCACAGACCTGCAGCCACAGACCTGCTACCACAGACATGCAGCCACAGACCTGCTACCACAGACCTGCTGCCATAGACCTGCAGCCACAGACCTGCTACCACAGACCTGAAGCCACAGACCTGCTACCACAGACATGCAGCCACAGACCTGCTACCACAGACCTGCTACCATAGACCTGCAGCCACAGACCTGCTGCCACAGACCTGCTACCACAGACCTGCAGCCACAGACCTGCTACCACAGACCTGGTGCCATAGACCTGCTACCACAGACCTGCTACCATAGACCTACAGCCACAGACCTGCAGCCACAGACCTGCTACCACAGACCTGGTGCCATAGACCTGCTACCACAGACCTGCTACCATAGACCTGCAGCCACAGACCTGCTACCACAGACCTGCTACCATAGACCTGCTACCACAGACCTGCTGCTATAGACCTGCTACCACAGACCTGCTACCACAGACCTGCTACCACAGACCTGGTGCCATAGACCTGCTACCATAGACCTGCAGCCACAGACCTGCTACCACAGACCTGCTACCATAGACCTGCTACCACAGACCTGCTGCCATAGACCTGCAGCCACAGACCTGCTACCACATACCTGCTACCATAGACCTGCAGCCACAGACCTGCTACCACAGACCTGCAGCCACAGACCTGCTACCACAGACCTGCAGCCACAGACCTGCTGCCATAGACCTGCAGCCACAGACCTGCTACCACAGACCTGCTACCACAGACCTGCAGCCACAGACCTGCAGCCACAGACCTGCTACCACAAACCTGCAGCCACAGACTGCAATGATCACATTGTCTTGAATGTGTTGAATGTTTTTCAGCAGTTGCTCAGGTGAGCGAATGAAGCACTCCCCCAGTCAACTGGTTTTCTTTAACCTTGTCATGTTAGCTGGCGCGTAAGCTGCAGCAAAGTAGAAATCAGATCCTGACAGATTATCGACTTAGAGAGAAGAAGCCGGTTCGTCGACCTCCTGCACGGCAACTTTTACCTCCTTAATTATTTATCCTCCACTGACCCCTTTTGACAGAACTCTCTTTGTTGACCCGCTGATCTCTGAAAGTTTAAAGTGTTGAAGATTTGAATCAGGCTTTAATCTCTAGAGATGAGACAAACTGAGCCAGAGTTCAGAGAAGCTGAAGATTGAAGTGAACTTTGTGGGAAAGTTTGAAGTAAAATGTTGATGAGATCCAGAAGAGAAACAATCTGAACTAATCAGTTCAATGTAAAGTTGAGTTCAGAGTCAGTAAGTATTTCTCTTGCCTTCATTACTGTTCATTCTGTGATTAACCTCTAAAACATCAGCAGCTTCAGCTGGGTTAGGGTTAGGGTTAGGGTTCACAGCTCTCAGCTCTGTGTACTCACTCCTTCACCAGGTCGTTGCTCATGTCCAGGTAGCGGTTGCTGATCCACTGCACCTCGAACCAGTCCCGGAAGTTGTTGTTGCCGCAGCATCGGAACTCGATCTGCGTCAAGTCCAGGGTCCTCTTCATGAAGCAGCGCCCCGGCGTGTCGGTGTCCTTGTAGAACTTGATGCTGTTCTTCAGTCCCTCGGCCAGCGTCAGGTACACGGCGAACTGCATGAGGAAGCAGAGCAGCGCCGTTAGCAGCAGCAGCGCGTTGAAGCCGCAACACAGCAGCAGGAACGGCTTCAGCATCGGCTTCCACTTGGCAAACTTGATCGGGTCCAGAGAGTCGTGGCAAACCTTTCCCCCAAAGGCGTTGACCCCGCAGGCCAACAGGCCCACCAGGATCAACAGGTTGGGCACTAAATGGCTCTCGTTGTTGTCCATCATCTCGCTTCTCTTCCGCAACTCGATCTTGAAGAAGATGCCGAGGCTAAAGAGGAGGATGCCCACGATGACCGAAAGCCAGTAGATCATCCACAGACCTTGAGCCAGCTTCACCCGCTTCTGCAGGTTGAACTTCACCGGCATGAACGCCATTTTCACCTCTTAATGGGGTCGAAACAACCTGGAATCAGCTTCTGGTATCAGTGAGAAAAAATATTTTCAGCGAGCAAATGAGAATCCCTCAGAGATTTAATCCAATCCAGGAAGAAGCAGCTGAACGCAACTCAACCAGAACTCCTGTTTTCAGACCCATAATGCCAAGCGGCAGGTCCATACTGCTGGGGGGGTCGAGGGGTCTGCCATCAAATCACAAGAAAGTCACTCAATCCGGTCGGCAGCGAGCTCCTCACTCGGGGTTCCTGCAGAAGGAAGGTGTGAATGTGAGCGATGGCGACCGCTCCTGCTAACCCTCCCAGGGCTCTGATCCCATTAGCAGATCAGCTGCTGCATCTAATCCTCCGACTTACTGGTAATGGGTTTGATGCTAATCAGCAGCTTCCTCCTCTGGGCCACTCAGCTCACCTGTCTCACCTCCCTGCAGGTGTGCCCGGAGACAGGAAGTAGAAGAAGTTCCTTTGCGAATAAGGAGGAACTTCCTGTCACCACTGATTCTTCATACTTCACATATCAGTCCTTTGAGACCTCACATGGGATCAGGAAGAACTCCCAGATAAAGACAGTCAAACAGAAAGAACCCTCAAGAGAGAACAGAGGACCATCTGACAGAATGATAGCTGTCATGTGACAGAATGATAGCTGTCATGTGACAGAATGACAGCTGTCATGTGACAGAATGACAGCTGTCATGTGACAGAATGACAGCTGTCATGTGACAGAATGACAGCTGTCATGTGACAGAATGATAACTGTCATGTGACAGAATGATAGCTGTCATGTGACAGAATGACAGCTGTCATGTGACAGAATGACAACTGTCATGTGACAGAATGATAGCTGTCATGTGACAGAATGATAGCTGTCATGTGACAGAATGACAACTGTCATGTGACAGAATGATAGCTGTCATGTGACAGAATGACAACTGTCATGTGACAGAATGACAACTGTCATGTGACAGAATGATAGCTGTCATGTGACAGAATGATAGCTGTCATGTGACAGAATGACAACTGTCATGTGACAGAATGATAACTGTCATGTGACAGAATGATAGCTGTCATGTGACAGAATGACAGCTGTCATGTGACAGAATGACAACTGTCATGTGACAGAATGATAGCTGTCATGTGACAGAATGATAGCTGTCATGTGACAGAATGACAACTGTCATGTGACAGAATGACAACTGTCATGTGACAGAATGATAGCTGTCATGTGACAGAATGATAGCTGTCATGTGACAGAATGATAACTGTCATGTGACAGAATGATAGCTGTCATGTGACAGAATGATAGCTGTCATGTGACAGAATGATAACTGTCATGTGACAGAATGATAGCTGTCATGTGACAGAATGACAGCTGTCATGTGACAGAATGACAACTGTCATGTGACAGAATGATAGCTGTCATGTGACAGAATGATAGCTGTCATGTGACAGAATGACAACTGTCATGTGACAGAATGACAACTGTCATGTGACAGAATGATAGCTGTCATGTGACAGAATGATAGCTGTCATGTGACAGAATGATAACTGTCATGTGACAGAATGATAGCTGTCATGTGACAGAATGATAGCTGTCATGTGACAGAATGATAACTGTCATGTGACAGAATGATAGCTGTCATGTGACAGAATGATAGCTGTCATGTGACAGAATGATAACTGTCATGTGACAGAATGAAACAATGTGAATCATCTGCAAAGAAGTTCAGACTTCAGATTCCTGATAACAATAATAAAATGGATGTTTGTGGAGTTCTTTATGTTTCTTATTATGCAAATGACGGGTCAAACACAAACATGAACTTCTTTTAAAGTTTTTATTGGTTTTGTTATTCTTATACAGTATTGTACATTTACTAATTTATACAAGAATTCACATATTAACAAGTCTGAGAATGAAGATGATGATGAAGAGGCAACTTGCTGTGAATCTTTTCATTTAAACCTTAAAAGAAAAAATAAATTCAAACATCTTTGAATCAGAAGTTTAAGGGACACTAATAAATAAATAAATAAATGATTTCTGCTTCTGATTCGTCACATTTCAACTCAGAAAGAAGTCATTGAACAGGAAGTGACATCACAGCTCTCAATACAAACAGGAAACAGTCTGTTATGTTGTAAAATAGGTTTATAGCTCATTTATTTTCATGATGCTTCAAATTTTTCATTTGTGAACTCTGGGAGGCTGTTGCCATGGAAACGCTTAAAGAAACCGAAAGAAAAGTAACCTGTCAATCAATCTATGAGTGACAGCAGCAGGTGGGCGGGACTTCACCTTGGTTAAATCTCCCAAAAAAACCTCAAAACTGAAAAAACTGAATAAAAAACGATCTAAAAGAAATGTTGTTAACTTCCTGTCTGAGGGGCGGGGCTTGAGGACGAGGTCAAGGGGAGGAGCCTCCATCATACAGGAACCAAAAAGCCAAAAGTCCTGAAAGAATCTCTGAAAGCTCATTGGTTCAGAGCAGGGTCTGTAACCATAAGGGGCGGGGCTTGGGCAGATGAGCCAATCATCACAGGTGCTGCCAGTCGATGGCCACCAGCGTCTGATCGGCCTCCTGAGCGTGACCGATGACCTCAGCGACGCCGTGCTGCCGCCACAGACGCTCGATCTTCCTGTAGCGCTCCAGACACAGGTGCAGGGGGTTCCCCCTCCTGAAACAAACAAACAAACAGGTAAACAAACAAACAACAGGTGCAGGGGGTTCCCCCTCCTGAAACAAACAAACAAACAGGTAAACAAACAAACAACAGGTGCAGGGGGTTCCCCCTCCTGAAACAAACAAACAGGTAAACAAACAAACAACAGGTGCAGGGGGTTCCCCCTCCTGAAACAAACAAACAAACAGGTAAACAAACAAACAACAGGTGCAGGGGGTTCCCCCTCCTGAAACAAACAAACAGGTAAACAAACAAACAACCAACAGGTGCAGGGGGTTCCCCCCCCTGAAACAAACAAACCAACAAACAATAGAAGGACAACACCTACTTGAGGCCCTGGTCCGTTTCTCCGTAGTCGTCCAGGTACGGAGGAGGATAGAAACAGCCTTTGGTTTTACCTGCGACAAACAACACCTGACTTTCTCTCACTCTATACACACACACACACACACACACACACACACACACACACACACAGTCAGTGTCAGTCACCTCCAGAGAGCAGCAGCAGCAGCAGGAAGCGGGGCTACCTGAGGAAGAGGCCGAGCCCGGCTCCGCAGGTGGAGGTGTGGGCGGTGCAGGCGCCCACGTCCTCCCCGTCCACCTCCGTCTGGCAGCAGTAGCTCTGGGAGCAAAGCATGGAGCCACACACCAGGCACAGGGTGGGGGCCCGGGACTTGTCCCCGCCCGACCGGGGACACCTGCACAGGTACAGGTAAAGGTTACAGGTAACAGGTACAGGTTACAGGTAAAGGTAACAGGTAGAGGTAACAGGTTACAGGTAGAGGTAACAGGTACAGGTAAAGGTTACAGGTAACAGGTACAGGTTACAGGTAACAGGTAAAGGTAACAGGTTACAGGTAGAAGTAACAGGTAACAGGTACAGGTTACAGGTAGAGGTAACAGGTAACAGGTACAGGTAACAGGTTACAGGTAGAAGTAACAGGTAACAGGTACAGGTTACAGGTAGAGGTAACAGGTAACAGGTACAGGTTACAGGTAGAGGTAACAGGTAGAGGTAACAGGTTACAGGTACAGGTAAAGGTAACAGGTAGAGGTAACGGTAACAGGTAGAGGTAACAGGTAGAGGTAACAGGTTACAGGTACAGGTAAAGGTAACAGGTAGAGGTAACAGGTAGAGGTAACAGGTTACAGGTACAGGTAAAGGTAACAGGTAGAGGTAACAGGTAGAGGTAACGGTAACAGGTAGAGGTAACAGGTTACAGGTACAGGTAACGGTAACAGGTAGAGGTAACAGGTAGAGGTAACAGGTTACAGGTACAGGTAAAGGTAACAGGTACAGGTAGCAGGTACAGGTAAATATAAAGGTAACAGGTTACAGGTACACTCCACCTGTTAACCCCTGCTCAGTGTGTACTGTGAGTACAGAGTGTGTACTGTGAGTACAGAGTGTGTACAGAGTGTGTACTGTGAGTACAGAGTGTGTACCGTGAGTGCAGAGTGTGTACCGTGAGTACAGAGTGTGTACAGAGTGTGTACAGAGTGTGTACCGTGAGTACAGAGTGTGTACAGAGTGTGTACAGAGTGTGTACCGTGAGTACAGAGTGTGTACAGAGTGTGTACAGAGTGTGTACCGTGAGTACAGAGTGTGTACAGAGTGTGTACAGAGTGTGTACAGAGTGTGTACAGAGTGTGTACTGTGAGTACTGTGAGTACAGAGTGTGTACAGAGTGTGTACAGAGTGTGTACTGTGAGTACTGTGAGTACAGAGTGTGTACAGAGTGTGTACAGAGTGTGTACAGAGTGTGTACAGAGTGTGTACAGAGTGTGTACTGTGAGTACAGAGTGTGTACCGTGAGTACAGAGTGTGTACAGAGTGTGTACAGAGTGTGTACCGTGAGTACAGAGTGTGTACAGAGTGTGTACAGAGTGTGTACAGAGTGTGTACCGTGAGTACAGAGTGTGTACCGTACAGAGTGTGTACCGTGAGTACAGAGTGTGTACAGAGTGTGTACCGTGAGTACAGAGTGTGTACCGTGAGTACAGAGTGTGTACCGTGAGTACAGAGTGTGTACCGTGAGTACAGAGTGTGTACTGTGAGTACAGAGTGTGTACTGTGAGTACAGAGTGTGTACAGAGTGTGTACAGAGTGTGTACCGTGAGTACAGAGTGTGTACAGAGTGTGTACAGAGTGTGTACAGAGTGTGTACCGTGAGTACAGAGTGTGTACCGTGAGTACAGAGTGTGTACAGAGTGTGTACAGAGTGTGTACCGTGAGTACAGTGAGTACAGAGTGTGTACCGTGAGTACAGAGTGTGTACCGTGAGTACAGAGTGTGTACAGAGTGTGTACCGTGAGTACAGAGTGTGTACCGTGAGTACAGAGTGTGTACCGTGAGTACAGAGTGTGTACCGTGAGTACAGAGTGTGTACTGTGAGTACAGAGTGTGTACTGTGAGTACAGAGTGTGTACAGAGTGTGTACCGTGAGTACAGAGTGTGTACTGTGAGTACAGAGTGTGTACTGTGAGTACAGAGTGTGTACAGAGTGTGTACCGTGAGTACAGAGTGTGTACAGAGTGTGTACCGTGAGTACAGAGTGTGTACCGTGAGTACAGAGTGTGTACAGAGTGTGTACAGAGTGTGTACCGTGAGTACAGAGTGTGTACCGTGAGTACAGAGTGTGTACCGTGAGTACAGAGTGTGTACTGTGAGTACAGAGTGTGTACAGAGTGTGTACCGTGAGTACAGAGTGTGTACTGTGAGTACAGAGTGTGTACAGAGTGTGTACTGTGAGTACAGAGTGTGTACAGAGTGTGTACTGTGAGTACAGAGTGTGTACTGTGAGTACAGAGTGTGTACTGTGAGTACAGAGTGTGTACTGTGTGTACAGAGTGTGTACAGAGTGTGTACCGTGAGTACAGAGTGTGTACTGTGAGTACAGAGTGTGTACAGAGTGTGTACTGTGAGTACAGAGTGTGTACAGAGTGTGTACTGTGAGTACAGAGTGTGTACTGTGAGTACAGAGTGTGTACTGTGAGTACAGAGTGTGTACTGTGAGTACAGAGTGTGTACTGTGTGTACAGAGTGTGTACAGAGTGTGTACCGTGAGTACAGAGTGTGTACTGTGTGTACAGAGTGTGTACAGAGTGTGTACTGTGAGTACAGAGTGTGTACTGTGAGTACAGAGTGTGTACTGTGAGTACAGAGTGTGTACAGAGTGTGTACTGTGAGTACAGAGTGTGTACTGTGAGTACAGAGTGTGTACTGTGAGTACAGAGTGTGTACAGAGTGTGTACTGTGAGTACAGAGTGTGTACCGTGAGTACAGAGTGTGTACAGAGTGTGTACTGTGAGTACAGAGTGTGTACTGTGAGTACAGAGTGTGTACAGAGTGTGTACTGTGAGTACAGAGTGTGTACTGTGTGTACAGAGTGTGTACAGAGTGTGTACTGTGAGTACAGAGTGTGTACTGTGAGTACAGAGTGTGTACTGTGTGTACAGAGTGTGTACAGAGTGTGTACCGTGAGTACAGAGTGTGTACTGTGTGTACAGAGTGTGTACAGAGTGTGTACTGTGAGTACAGAGTGTGTACTGTGAGTACAGAGTGTGTACTGTGTGTACAGAGTGTGTACAGAGTGTGTACTGTGAGTACAGAGTGTGTACTGTGAGTACAGAGTGTGTACTGTG
>NW_027176213.1:100000-120000 GCF_023055335.1 Clinocottus analis | reverse complement strand
GTAATGTACTGCAATGTACCGCAATACAATGTACTGCAATACAATGTACTGCAATGTACTCCAATGTACTGCAATACAATGTACTGCAATGTACCGCAATACAATGTACTGTAATGTACTCCAATGTACTGCAATACAATGTACTGTAATGTACTGCAATACAATGTACTGCAATACAATGTACTGTAATGTACTGCAATGTACTGCAATACAATGTACTGTAATGTACTGCAATACAATGTACTGCAATGTACTGCAATACAATGTACTGCAATACAATGTACTGCAATGTACTGCAATACAATGTACTGTAATGTACTGCAATGTACTGCAATACAATGTACTGTAATGTACTGCAATACAATGTACTGCAATACAATGTACTGTAATGTACTGCAATGTACTGCAATACAATGTACTGTAATGTACTGCAATACAATGTACTGCAATACAATGTACTGTAATGTACTGTAATGTACTGCAATACAATGTACTGCAATACAATGTACTGTAATGTACTGTAATGTACTGCAATACAATGTACTGTAATGTACTGCAATACAATGTACTGTAATGTACTGCAATACAATGTACTGTAATGTACTGCAATACAATGTACTGTAATGTACTGCAATACAATGTACTGTAATGTACTGCAATACAATGTACTGTAATGTACTGCAATACAATGTACTGTAATGTACTGCAATACAATGTACTGTAATGTACTGCAATACAATGTACTGTAATGTACTGCAATACAATGTACTGTAATGTACTGCAATACAATGTACTGTAATGTACTGCAATGTAACAGGAACTCTGGATTTACTAACTTCATATAAAATGATGAAGAAACTCACCAGCAGGTGAAACATGTCGATGTCGAGGATAGAGAGACTGTTTTCTACCTGAGAGTCTGGAACCAGGGCTACACACACACACACACACACACACACACACACACACACACACACACACACACACACACACACACACACTGATTACAAACATACCGTATGCAACTGTATATGTGTGTTGTGTGTTGTGTGTTGTGTGTCACCTGCTAGCAGCCTGATGAAGTGAGACTGAACTGTTGTTGGTGGAGCCGCACTCCAACAGGCTGAACTGAACCTGGTGAGAGCGCTTAAGCAGTCATCCTGTAACACACACACACACACAGTTTATATCTTCATGATTTACCTGGTGAACAGGTGACAAACGTTCACCCAACGTTCCTCTACCTGTGCACTGCAGGTTTCCATCTAACCCTCCAAAACCCCGCCCCTCTGCCCCTCTGTCTGTCTTTGTTACCTGTCGACAAGGTAAACTTCCAAACAGCGGCCTGTCCTCTTCCATCAGGAGGCGCTCTGCAAAGAAACGCACGTCAGCACAACGTCAGGTGTGTGTAAGTGTGTGTACCTCTCAGGTGTGTGTATGTGTACCTATCAGGTGTGTGTATGTGTACCTATCAGGTGTGTGTGTGTGTAGCTTCCATGTGTGTGTGTCTGTACCTCTCAGGTGTGTGTGTACCTGTGCTCTGGATGGTGTAGGCGCAGGTGGACCAGCTCAGCACTGGGACCCGGTGGTCCTGCTCGTTGGGGTTCAGCTTCAGTCCCAACTTGTAGGTGGACATGCTGAAGGTGGTGATCATTTCCCTGACGCTGCTGGAGAACGGGTTCCTGGGAGAGACGGTGACATCATCACCTGCTGACATCATCCAGGTGTGTTCTAACAGGTGTAGAGTGGTACCAATGTTAACTCACTGTGGAGTGAAGTCCACTCTGAATCCTTCAGGGACAGCAGGCCCCGCCCCTTCTGCTACACCTGTTAGATATTTTATTAATGAACAAATATCAAACAGAAACAGGTGTAACCTTTAAATGATTGACAGGTAACTGACCGTCAGACGGCTTCCTGTGGGCGGAGTGAAGTGCTGTTATTTGCTGATTGGTCATTTTAAGCCACGCCTCCAGACTGGGATGATCGAGCCTGAGAGGAAAAGAGAGTTGACCTGTGCCCAGGTGTTTGTGCTCAGGTGTGTGTGTACCTGTAGTTAGGTGTGTGTGTACCTGTAGCCAGGTGTGTGCGTACCTGTCGCAGGTGTGTGCGTACCTGTCGTCAAGTGTGCGTACCTGTAGTCAGGTGTGTGCGTACCTGTAGTCAGGTGTGTGCGTACCTGTAGTCAGGTGTGTGCGTACCTGTCGTCAGGTGTGTGCGTACCTGTCGTCAGGTGTGTGCGTACCTGTAGCCAGGTGTGTGCGTAAATGTAGTCAGGTGTGCGTACCTGAAGTCAGGTGTGTGTGTGTGTGGCAGCAGAGGGATCACAGTGTTGCTCAGACACTCGCACAGCGGACACAGGAACTCTCCGTTTTCCACATCGTAGCTGGTGTGACCTCGTAGACGCTGCTGACGTCTCTGCTCTTTCAACTGCACCGCCTCAAAGTACCTGAGTGCCCGCCCACACACACACACACACGCAAACACACACGCACGTCCACGCATACACACAATAACTTCTGTTGGGATATAGCTCTGTATAAATGGATATTGCTAGTATTGTTATAAAAAAGGTGCAGCTGCAGTGCCTCACCTCTGCCAGCAGGTGGCGTGCATAATGTGTCCACAGCTGGCCGTGTGGATCCCCAGTGACAGGTCAGGGTTCATGAACAGAGGGTCGTGACGCTCTAAAACACACATTTACGCATTTGTCAAACAACACGGACTAGCAGTAAGCGGCTGCTGTCCCGATGATGTCATAGTGAGGCCCCGCCCACCTGGGTCGTTGCATCGGCGGTTTTTAGACAACACTGTTGATCTCTGGATGAAGGCCGCCAGCACCATGGCTCTGCCTTGACCTCTGACCTCCTGCTCCTCCTGACACAGGATACAGGTCACCAGCTGACGGCGCTCAGCTCCGCCCACTCTCCTGGGACCGACACACACCTGTGCAGCGCAGGTGGACTCCAAACTGGGAGGACTAGAAGGGGAGCAAATGCTTCACTATTCTTTGATGTAACCTTCAGGTCAGGTGTGGACAGGTATACACAGGTGTATACACGTGTGGACAGCAGTGGCGGCCATCAGGGCCTTGTAAGCCTTCTCTGAAGGTCTAAACAGAATCACAAAGTTCTAAATATTTTATAATTAAAAAAAGTATATATAGTTTTATTTTGTATAATTAAAAGTGAGTTATTTTATAATGTTATAGTTTTTCACAGATCCAGCTCCTTCATGTGTTCATCTGCTCCTTGAGCACATGAAGGAGAAGAGGAGGACATTATGAATAATGTCCGATAATAACTATAACTTTTAATTATAAAAAATATAAATATATTTTTTTAAAGTTAGAAAATAGTTATAACTTTGTGAATCCGTCTCGGCCTTCAGAAAAGGCGTAGAAGACCCAGACTTGTGTCCAGGTGTACCTGTTGTCTACAGCAGCAGGTGTGTGTCCAGGTGTACCTGTTGTCTACAGCAGCAGGTGTGTGTCCAGGTGTACCTGTTGTCTACAGCAGCAGGTGTGTGTCCAGGTGTACCTGTTGTCTACAGCAGCAGGTGTGTGTCCAGGTGTACCTGTTGTCTACAGCAGCAGGTGTGTGTCCAGGTGTACCTGTTGTCTACAGCAGCAGGTGTGTGTCCAGGTGTACCTGTTGTCTACAGCAGCAGGTGTATGTCCAGGTGTACCTGTTGTCTACAGCAGCAGGTGTGTGTCCAGGTGTACCTGTTGTCTACAGCAGCAGGTGTGTGTCCAGGTGTACCTGTTGTCTACAGCAGCAGGTGTGTGTCCAGGTGTACCTGTTGTCTACAGCAGCAGGTGTGTGTCCAGGTGTACCTGTTGTCTACAGCAGCAGACGTGGACGCCTCCAGCTCCTCCAGACTCTGTTGGAAAAGTTCCTTGTTCTCGTTGATGAAATGTTTCTGCATCTCAGACATTTGAGCCATGATCTTCTCCCTCCGGAGACGAGCCATCTCCGCCTTCCTCTTCCTCTCCGCCTTGTCTTTGTCTCGCACTGTCTGCAGAGAGAGGACATCATCATCATCATCATCATCATCATCATCATCATCAGTGAAAGACAACATCAATGTTTGACGCCTCACCTCCTCTGGTCCTTGTCCCTGGCAGACGGGGGCAGTGAAGGTGGAGGACGTTCGTTCTCTCATTGTTTTGATGTTTGCAAACGTCTGAAGACACAAACAAACTTCTGTGTCTCCATCTGAACAATGTCTCCACATGTCCACCACGAGAGGACAACTACGTCCTCTACCTCCAGAGTTATGTCCACCACGAGAGGACAACTACGTCCTCTACCTCCAGAGTTATGTCCACCACGAGAGGACAACTACGTCCTCTACCTCCAGAGTTATGTCCACCACGAGAGGACAACTACGTCCTCTACCTCCAGAGTTATGTCCACCACGAGAGGACAACTACGTCCTCTACCTCCAGAGTTATGTCCACCAAACACATTGTATTTGCAGAAGTGGATTAAACGTTATCAAAACATTATTTTGAATATTTTGATACTTTTTACAGAACAAACTAAACTGTGTGAAGTTGACCATGGTGAAATAATTTAACTGTAATATTTTTCATTAGCGCCTCAACTGAACAGATCTCTAGGGTGTGACATCATCGATCACCTTGAGGATCCAGGTGATCATGTCTTTGTGAACCTCCAGGTGAGGAGCGTTCTGCAGACTCTCCAACAGAGCCAGGGCACTTCCTGAAGTACTGGGAGCTTCACCTGGACCTGAAAACACACACACACACACACACACACACACACACACGCACACGCACAAACACACGCACACTGTTTATTGCTTGTATTGTAGTGCATCTTGGAGAAGGACTCTAGTTCACATCATCCGCAAAGAGCAGAGTCTCAGTTGTGAGGTCCTCTAACCGGAGTACATGTATACTGTGTGTATCAACCTAATGTGTGTTTGGAATGCGTGTATCTACCTCATGAGTGTATATACTGAGTGGGTGTATATGATGTGTGTACTGACATGTGATCTTGCAGGAGTAGTTAAATGTGATGTCATCGTCTCTGCTGCTGCTTTCCAGCTGCTGCTCTTCCTCTAGAAGAGCCACACCCACCAGATGAAGAACCTGTACACAGTACACACACAGTATACACACAATGCACACAGAGTATACACACAGTACACACACAGTGCACACAGTACACACAGTACACACACAGTATACACACAATGCACACAGTACACACACAGTATACACACAATGCACACAGTACACACACAGTATACACACAATGCACACACACAGTACACACACAGTGCACACAATGCACACAGTACACACAGTACACACAGTATACACACAATGCACACAGTACACACACAGTATACACACAGTATACGCAGTATACACACAATGCACACAGTACACACACAGTAAACACACAGTATACGCAGTATACACACAATGCATAGTACACACACAGTGCACACACAGTATACACACAATGCACACAGTACACACACAATGCACACAGTACACACACAATGCACACAGTATACACATAATGCACACAGTACACACACAATGCACACAGTACACACACAGTATACACACAATGCACACAGTATACACACAATGCACACAGTACACACACAGTGCACACACAGTGTACACACAATGCACACACAGTGTACACACAATGCACACAGTACACACACAGTGCACACAGTACACACACAGTATACACACAGTATACAAACAGTATACACACAGTGCACCCATAGTATACACAGTGTTCACACAGTATACATAGAGAGAAAGGATAGTGAGAACAGTCATTCTAGTACACCCATAGGGTTAGGTTCTAGTACACCCATAGGTTAGGTTCTAGTACACCCATAGGGTTAGGTTCTAGTACACCCATAGGTTAGGTTCTAGTACACCCATAGGGTTAGGTTCTAGTACACCCATAGGGTTAGGTTCTAGTACACCCATAGGGCTAGGTTCTAGTACACCCATAGGGCTAGGTTCTAGTACACCCATATGGTTTGGTTCTAGTACACCCATAGGGTTAGGTTCTAGTACACCCATAGGGCTAGGTTCTAGTACACCCATAGGCTTAGGTTCTAGTACACCCATAGGGTTAGGTTCTAGTACACCCATAGGCTTAGGTTCTAGTACACCCATAGGCTTAGGTTCTAGTACACCCATAGGGCTAGGTTCTAGTACACCCATAGGGCTAGGTTCTAGTACACCCATAGGCTTAGGTTCTAGTACACCCATAGGCTTAGGTTCTTGTACACCCATAGGGCTAGGTTCTAGTACACCCATAGGGCTAGGTTCTAGTACACCCATAGGGTTAGGTTCTAGTACACCCATACGGTTAGGTTCTAGTACACCCATACGGTTAGGTTCTAGTACACCCATAGGGTTAGGTTCTAGTACACCCATACGGTTAGGTTCTAGTACACCCATACGGTTAGGTTCTAGTACACCCATAGGGTTAGGTTCTAGTACACCCATAGGGTTAGGTTCTAGTACACCCATAGGGTTAGGTTCTAGTACACCCATAGGCCGAGGTTCTAGTACACCCCATAGGGTTAGGTCCTCGTGTGTACATGTACATACGATAAAGGTATACATATATGTAGTATGTGCCTAACCCTCTGCAGCATAGACTCGGTCCAGCCCGCCCCAGTGGGCTCCGCAGCCCACTGCAGCACGGCGTCCTCTACGGCCAGCAGCACATCACACTGAAGCAGGTTCACCAGGCTGCCGAACAGAGGACAGAGACGGGGGGGGGGAGGAGGCGGGAGGTCTGAGTGCACACACACACACACACACACACGTTACCACCATGAAATATCATCACACAGGTGTAACTACGGGATAGACATGTGTGTTTACCTGTTGTCTGTGCATTCTGTCTCCTCAGCTTCCTCTGAGCCTCCTCAGCCTGCAACGCATCACACACTGTTACCATGACATCACAAACCGTTACCATCACCTGATCAATCAACTGATCAGAGTGTATACCTTGGACTGGTCGGCTCTGCTGAAGTGATGAAAATAGAGGTTGAAGTGTTTGTTCCACTCGGGTCTTAGTTCATACAGACCTCGTCCCGTCACACCTGGTTTCCTGTTAACACAGTGGCTCTGTATTAGATCTATAGTAGATCTATAGTATATCTGTAGTAGATCTATAGTAGATCTATAGTATATCTGTAGTAGATCTGTAGTAGATCTATAGTAGATCTGTATTAGATATATAGTAGATCTATAGTATATCTGTAGTAGATCTGTAGTAGATCTATAGTAGATCTGTATTAGATATATAGTAGATCTATAGTAGATCTGTATTAGATCTGTATTAGATATATAGTAGATCTGTATTAGATATATAGTATATCTGTAGTAGATCTATTATAGATCTGTAGTAGATCTATAGTAGATCTGTATTAGATCTATAGTATATCTGTAGTAGATCTATAGTAGATCTGTAGTAGATCTATAGCAGATCTGTATTAGATATATAGTATATCTGTAGTAGATCTATTGTAGATCTGTAGTAGATCTATAGTAGATCTGTATTAGATATATAGTAGATCTATTGTATATCTGTAGTACATCTATAGTAGATCTGTATTAGATCTGTAGTAGATCTATAGTAGATCTGTATTAGATCTATAGTAGATCTGTAGTAGATCTATTGTATATCTGTAGTAGATCTATAGTAGATCTGTAGTAGATCTATAGTAGATCTGTATTAGATATATAGTAGATCTGTATTAGATCTGTAGTGGATCTATAGTAAATTTGTAGTAGAGCTGTAGTAGATCTATAGTAGAGCTGTATTAGATATATAGTACATCTATAGTAGATCTATTGTATATCTGTAGTAGATCTATAGTAGATCTGTAGTAGATCTGTCTTAGATATATATTATATCTGTAGCAGATCTATTGTATATCTGTAGTAGATCTATAGTAGATCTGTAGTAGATCTGTCTTAGATATATATTATATCTGTAGCAGATCTATTGTATATCTGTAGTAGATCTATAGTAGATCTGTATTAGATCTATAGTATATCTGTAGTAGATCTATAGTAGATCTGTATTAGATCTGTAGTGGATCTATAGTAAATTTGTAGTAGAGCTGCAGTAGATTTGTAGTAGATCTATAGTAGAGCTGCAGTAGATTTGTAGTAGATCTATAGTAGATTTGTAGTAGATCTATAGTAGATTTGTAGTAGATATCTAGTAGATTTGTAGTAGAGCTGTAGTAGATCTATAGTAGAGCTGCAGTAGATTTGTAGTAGATCTCTAGTAGATTTGTAGTAGATCTATAGTAGAGCTGCAGTAGATTTGTAGTAGATCTCTAGTAGATTTGTAGTAGATCTATAGTAGATTTGTAGTAGATCAATAGTAGACGGAAACTGACTTGAATGAAGCCACGCTGTCGATGACTCTTTCCAGACCCGTCTCCTTGTTCCCCTGAAGAACACACACGGACTATATGTAGGTCTGCAGTCAAACAGACAGACAGGTACACAGATAGATAGGTAAACAGACAGACAGGTAAACAGACAGACAGGTAAACACTCACATTCTCTGGCAGAGCCTTCACCAGCTCGCTGTGAGCCATCGGTCTGATTGACAGCTGATGGATGATTTCTCTTCTGACTTCATCAGAGGGTTCCACCTGGCCAACACCTGACACGTAGCGCTCACCTGTAGCCCACACCCAGCCACCCACCAACACCCACCCACACACACACACACACAGACACACACACACGTCAGCTTTCAGATGCAGTCGGCACCTCGTGGTTTCCATTAGTGCAGAAGGGTCATTAACATATCCGCTAATTAAAACTAAGGTTAGCCCAGTTGTTGTTGTTGTTGTGTTGTTTTTTGTCATTTGAATGCGACTCACCAACCACCATGATGATGAGGTGAAGCATCTCCTCGATCAGAGTGTTGTTCTGCTGGACCACATCCTGTCAACAGCAGAGCCTGTTAGTGTCTGTACTGCAGTCTGTTGTAGAGTCAGGACTGACCTTGTTAGTATCTGTACTGCAGTCGGTTATCGTGTCAGTAGTCAGTACTGACCTTGTTAGCCTCTCTGTATCTCTTCCTGCAGTCTGCGGAGCTGAAAATGTGAAAAAGTTCAAACCGACTCAGGACGATCATAAGGAAGTGGTTTGGATCCATCATGGCCGCTCCGGCCTGGACAGGAGACAAAGAAACAAACACACACTGCCAGTGGTAAATGACAGGAGACAAAGAAACAAACACACACTGCCAGTGGTAAATGACAGGAGACAAAGAAACAAACACACACTGCCAGTGGTAAATGACAGGAGACAAAGAAACAAACACACACTGCCAGTGGTAAATGACAGGAGACAAAGAAACAAACACACACTGCCAGTGGTAAATGACAGGAGACAAAGAAACAAACACACACTGCCAGTGGTAAATGACAGGAGACAAAGAAACAAACACACACTGCCAGTGGTAAATGACAGGAGACAAAGAAACAAACACACACTGCCAGTGGTAAATGACAGGAGACAAAGAAACAAACACACACTGCCAGTGGTAAATGACAGGAGACAAAGAAACAAACACACACTGCCAGTGGTAAATGGGTTAATTTGCAATACAGTTTCTGGTCCACACAACTGAGAAATGCATCAGAGGGGACCCACATCAATATGATTAGACTCATTATCAAGTCATGATTCCTAAATAATGTTAAACAAACACTAGTGGCAACTTCATTATGAACACATGGATTAGTGTGAAGGAGTGTTTTCAGTTAATAGAAAACACTCCTTTTATGCAGCAATTGTTAATAACACAAATATTATTCCTTCCTGTGTTGACCGAGGTTATAAAGGGTGGAGCCAGGAGATAAAGGAGAAGTCTTGTCATCACCTTCAGGAGGAGGATGGGCTTCAGGTTATGGACCAGAGCCAGTATGAAGGTTATGGATCAGAGCCAGTATGAAGAAGGTTATGGATCAGAGCCAGTATGAAGAAGGTTATGGATCGGACCCAGTATGAAGAAGGTTATGGATCGGACCCAGTATGAAGAAGGTTATGGATCAGAGCCAGTATGAAGAAGGTTATGGATCGGACCCAGTATGAAGAAGGTTATGGATCGGACCCAGTATGAAGAAGGTTATGGATCGGACCCAGTATGAAGAAGGTTATGGATCGGACCCAGTATGAAGAAGGTTATGGATCGGACCCAGTATGAAGAAGGTTATGGATCGGACCCAGTATGAAGAGAGGCTTTGCAAACTTGGGACCCAAGTGACTCGGTGAAGGGACAGGTGCACAATATTTATTAAGGTTTAATTGTCGTGACGATACAATATGGAGTTAGGTTGGTTAGGTGTGTCTGGCTCCCTGTAGCCAGCTGCCATGCTGAGACTCACTCTTTGGGTATAAACTGCTGTAAATGAGAGGTTGAGCTTTGGGATTCAAGAGACTAAACCCGAGGGCATAAGTGCACAACATTCATTAATATAAACGTGTTATAGTCGGTTCAATATGGAGGATAAAGATTTATGTCTGATCTATGTCCTGTTTCCCGTAGTTAGTTGTTATGCCATTATGTATTATTTTTCATGTTGTTTCTTGTTGTCTAGTTTGAGGTAATTTATAACTTGCATACACTTAAAATAAAATGATTGAAAGAAAGGAGACCACACACAAAATACACAAAACAAGTCGAGATGATTCTGTGTATCGTTGCCCAGCAGGTCAACAACAACAACAACAACAATAATAATAATAATAATTTACCTGCAGCATGATTATGTCCTTGTCGAACATCTCCACTCGGCACTTGACGTTGTGATAATAATAAATCTGAAACACACAACAAGACAACTTCATTCATAAATCAAAAAGAGAGAACAGCTCATTTTTGTCAGTTTTGTCAGTGAACACAAATATTTTCAGTGATTTACGTTCTAAGGATCTCTGATTGCAGCACAACCTCAGCTCTCAATGCAGTGAGGCTGCATTGGCATCACAAGTGTGAAGTGATAATCGGACTGAAGCTGAAACATTGAAGCTTCATTGTTGAAATTCTTCACTTCTCTTGTGAAAACACAACTTTACTCACGAGGAGGATGTACATACAGAGTACTCTGTACTCTGTATGTGTGTACTATGTACTCTTTGTACTTGGTGGGTAGGTCCTTAGGGATTTCCTCAGTGTTTATTTGGTAGTTTCACACCAAAATTTGACGGACAGCTCACCAACCCGGTGAGAGGCGGAGCTCCACAGACTCCATGACCTGTGAGTCGTGAGGAGCTCAGGGGGACAGGAAGTGAAGACGGACCAGAGCGTCTCAGCTGGTTCGTTAAAGTTGAGTCGTAAATAACTGAGCATATTATTTGTGTTTGTACTAATAATACATGTGACTGCTGGATGTGTATTATGGGATGTCTTCTCCCGCATGATTTAAACTGATCACGTCAGCATTGATCAGCTGGTATCGACTCACCTGGTTGATCAGGGAGAAGCCGTTCCTCCTCCACATCCCAGCATGCACCTGGGCACAGAGAACCAGACAGCGGAGGGGGAGTTCGATCAGGAGTGGTGGGCTGAGTTCCCCCTGAAGACACACACACACACACACACACACACACAGACACACACACACACACACACATTATTATGGGACGGCGTTGCGTAGGGAAAAGAGGTGCTTGGGCAAAACCTACATGTTTCAAAAATGTCCCACCTATCTGACTGAAAAGTGAAAATCCCAATCTGATTGGGGTGTCGGGCAAATGTCGGAAAAAATGTCTCTCTAGCGCCCCCTTTAGTTGTGAAAGCCCACGCTTTTACCAAATATGACACACGTGTCCAGGTGGGTCTACTCTACAAAAGAGTGATTGAGACCCTGAGGCTCCACCTACTTAGATTTTCCGCCATTTTGTGAAAATCATTTTTTTTGTCCGCTACTATTACAAAACCTTATGTGGATCATTATTGGTTCGAGGTGATCAAACGATAGTTCCAACTTTGTTGATATCTCATTGTGTTTAGAAGTTATTAACCAATAAACCTCTTAAGGGCGTGACTTAATACATCAGTACTCGGGCTCATATCGTCAGCTATTAGTTTAAAAACTCACAATAGATAAACACATTTATATTGGTTAACATCTGTTATCCACACAATTACATTTCCAGTGTTTGCTTGTTTTCAGGAGCTTGATTTACCCGTTACTCTTAAGGCTGATTTACACTCGGGTTTCACGCAGAGACACAAGACGCGCATGGACCCTTTGCGTGGTCAAATCAGACATCTTGTGTGCGTCACCCAAAATGTCTGACTATCCGTCAAAGCTACGCGAACCATTCGCCGCAGCAAGGCTGTGATTGGTCCGCTAACCACGTCCTTTCTGAGTCTCTCATGTCCGGTTTCACAGCATAATACCTCTGTTTTTAAAAGCCACAGCAGAAACAGGAACAATGGATCCTGTTGAAGAACGTTTGGCTGAAGAGGTCAAATATGAGCGTTTATAAAACCCGTCTGACGAGTATCAGGACACAAAGATGGAGGTGAATTCCTGGAGGGAGATATCGTGAACGTCGGCGTGCAGATCGACTCCATGGCCGTTGCGCCACCTGCTGGTCTGGAGTACGGAAAAGGTGGGAACCATAAACCAAAACGAGTCCGTCAATCCGACTGCGTGGCCAGACACAGTTGAAGTTGCAAGAGTGTATATCGCCCTTAACTGAAGATAAAGCACTAAATGAACATCATGCTGTATAGAAGAAGTCTAGAAACTAGAGGTTGAGATATAAACTCATGTTTACAATGTTTACTGAGGGAATACATCAAGAGAGAAGTAGAGTCACTTATATAGACTTCTATACAACCAGAGGAGTCGCCCCTGGTGGTCAGGAGAGAGATTGCAGCTTTAACACATGAAGCATAGACTTCTATACAACCAGAGGAGTCGCCCCATGGTGGTCAAGGGAGAGAATGCAGCTTTAACTCATGAAACATAGACTTCTATACAACCAGAGGAGTCGCCCCCTGGTGGTCAGGAGAGAGAATGCAGCTTTAACACATGAAGCATAGACTTCTATACAACCAGAAGAGTTGCTCCCTGGTGGTCAGGAGAGAGAATGCAGCTTTAACACATGAAGCATAGACTTCTATACAACCAGAAGAGTTGCTCCCTGGTGGTCAGGAGAGAATGCAGCTTTAACTCATGAAGCATAGACTTCTATACAACCAATGGTTAACTGACACTCAAATACCACAGACGGGTTACTGACCAGAGGAAGCTGTTCAGGGAAACGAGACGCGACTTCTGTCCTGCTGAGCAGAACATGAAGACCTGAGGAGGACAAAGATCATCAATGTGTGGACATGTTGATGATGTGTGTGTGTGTGTGTAACTGAGTGTGTAACAGTGTGTGTTACTATGTGTGTAACAGTGTGTGTAACTGCGTGTGTTACATGTTTACCTGCCAGCAGCCTGCAGACTGGGAGGTGTATGGACACCTTGTCTTGAGACACCTGGTACCTGAAGGTCTCCACACTGTGACCCGCTAGGCTCAAGCTGATTGGCTGCTCCCCGTCTGGCAGGCCGCCGTGACAGAGACTGAGCGCGCGCAGACACTTCCTGTAGGCCTCCGTCAGCACGCGCTCCTGAGGGTGGAGGAGAAACACAGTTACATTGGTTTCACCTTTGTTTGAACCTGAATGTAAAAGGGGAACGGGGAGAACAGCGGCTGTATTATTCATGTACTTCAGTATGTGGTACTTCTATACAGTATGTAGTACTTGTATAAGTACTACATAAGTAGTAGTAGGACAGTCTCACATCAGTGGAGCACCACTCCTGGATCATGGAGATGATGTGAGTCAGTTTCATCTGCAGAGTGAACGCTGCCTCCCACTCAGGCTCCATCTCTATGTGCTGGCCCACCTGTCTCACCACCGGGTCCATACCCTGGAGAGACAGACAGGTTCAGACAGACAGCTATAGACAGAAAGACAGCTACAGACAGACAACCACAGACAGACAGCTACAGACAGAAATACAACCACAGACATAAAGACAACTGCAGACAGCAAGACAGCCACAGACCGTCAACTACAGACACACAGACAGAAATACAGCTACAGACACAAATTCAGCTACAGACAGACAGCTACAGACATAAAGACAGCTACAGACAGACAGGTCTAGGTTACCTGCATACACTTGAGCAGCTCCAGAAAAGCATCCAGACCTTCTAGAAACTTCATCCTGAGCTGATCGCTCCACTCAGAGGGACGACTGATGAGCACGTACCTGCACACATGGACTGGTTTTACTGGTTTAGGACAGCTGCACAACTGGGATATTAGTCTCAGTAACTGGTATAAACCAGTAGTATAAACCAGCATGTCACTGGTATAAACCAGTATGTTAATGGAATAAACCAGCATGTTAATGATATAAACCAGCATGTCACTGGTGCTCACTTCAGGTCCCCGATGAGGCTCTGGACCCGTCCGAACTTGAAGGCCTGCTGGGCGGTGTAGCGGTCAAACTGGAAGCGGCCCTGCAGGTCTCGGTGGCGGAGGTGGTCTACAAAGGTCCTGATGATGGTGGTCATCAGGTCTTCCTCCACCATCAGCATCCGGGCCTGCAGCACACACCCAGCCCCTGTTAGTCCTGGTTAGCCCCGGTTAGCCCTAGTTATTCCTGGTTAGCCCCGGTTAGCCCTACTTATTCCTGGTTAGACGTGATTAGCCCTGGTTAGCCCCGGTTAGCACTAGTTATTCCTGGTTAGCCCCGGTTAGCCCTACTTATTCCTGGTTAGACGTGATTAGCCCTGGTTAGCCCCGGTTAGCACTGGTTATTCCTGGTTAATCCCGGTTAGCCCCAGTTAGCCCTGGTTAGCCCCAGTTAGTCCTGGTTAACCCCTATAAATATAGATGTATCCATATGTAGATCTATATGTAAATAAATCAGAGGGTCGGTGGTTCACGCCCCGGCTCTGCCGATCCACATCAATGTGTCCTTGAGCAAGACACTTAACCCCTATTTGCTCCTTGTGTCTATGGTGTGTGGAGCAAAAATGTAAGTTGCTTTGGATAAAAGCGATAAGATCTATATGTATGTAAATGTAGGTCTATGTGTACATATATATGTATGTCTGTGTATCTATATGTATATTTATGTATCTATATGAATGTTTATGTATCTATATGTAGATCTTTATATATCTATATGTAGATCTTCATATATATAAATATATATGTATCTATATGTAGATCTATATGTATCTATACGTAGATCTATATGTATCTATATGTAGATCTATATGTATCTATATGTAGATCTATATTTATCTATATGTAGATCTATATTTATCTATATGTATCTATATGCATCTATATGTAGTTCTATATATTATCTATATGTAGTTCAATATAAATATATATGTAGATCTATATATATCTATATGTAGATCTATATGTAGTTCTATATGTAACTCTATATGTAGTTCTATATATAAATCTATATGTAGATCTATATGTAGTTCTATATGTAACTCTATATGTAGTTCTATATGTAACTCTATATGTAGTTCTATATGTAGTTCTATATATAAATCTATATGTAGTTCTATATGTAGTTCTATATATAAATCTATATGTAGTTCTATATATAAATCTATATGTAGTTCTATATGTAGTTCTATATATAAATCTATATGTAGTTCTATATGTAACTCTATATGTAGTTCTATATGTAACTCTATATGTAGTTCTATATGTAGTTCTATATGTAACTCTATATGTAGTTCTATATGTAACTCTATATGTAGATCTATATGTAACTCTATATGTAGTTCGATATGTAGATCTATATGTATTGTGTCCCAACGACAGACTGAACTCACGGTCCTGGTGCTCCGTGACGTGGTCGCACTGCCAGCTCACCAATAGCGGTAGACAGGCAGAGAGAGACAGACAGGTGTGTTAGACAGACAGGTGTGTGTGAGGGACTCACCATGGTGGGGACGGTGAAGAGCTGCACCGACAGCGAGGTCACCGACACCAGGCGCTCATGGTCGTCCTCCATGAAGTCTGTCTGCAGGCGTCTGTAGTTCTACAAGGAAACACCACAGACCACATGACTTTACCACTGACACCACAGACCACATGACTTTACCACTGGCACCACAGACCACATGACTTTAACCCGGACACTACAGACCACATGACTTTAACCCTGACACCACAGACCACATGACTTTACCACTGGCACCACAGACCACATGACTTTAACCCGGACACTACAGACCACATGACTTTAACCCTGACACCACAGACCACATGACTTTACCACTGGCACCACAGACCACATGACTTTAACCCGGACACTACAGACCACATGACTTTAACCCTGACACCACAGACCACATGACTTTACCACTGGCACCACAGACCACATGACTTTAACCCGGACACTACAGACCACATGACTTTAACCCTGACACCACAGACCACATGACTTTACCACTGACACCACAGACCACATGACTTTACCACTGGCACCACAGACCACATGACTTTAACCCGGACACTACAGACCACATGACTTTAACCCTGACACCACAGACCACATGACTTTACCACTGGCACCACAGACCACATGACTTTAACCCGGACACTACAGACCACATGACTTTAACCCTGACACCACAGACCACATGACTTTACCACTGACACTACAGACCACATGACTTTAACCCTGACACCACAGACCACATGAGTTTACCACTGACGCCACATACCACATGACCTTACCACTGACACCACAGACCACATGACTTTACCACTGACACCACAGACCACATGACTTTAACCCGGACACTACAGACCACATGGCTTTAACCCTGACACCACCGACCACATGACTTTACCACTGACACTACAGACCACATGACTTTAACCCTGACACCACAGACCACATGACTTTACCACTGACACCACCGACCACATGACTTTACCACTGACACTACAGACCACATTACTTTACCACTGACACTACAGACCACATGACTTTAACAACTCTAAAAGGTATATACACATATGTGTATTCTATAGTACTATACTGTGGTAAGTATATAGTATACTGTATATTCTGTGTATTCTATAGTACTATACTGTGGTAAGTATATAGTATACTGTATATTCTGTGTATTCTATAGTACTATACTGTGTCGTTACCTTGGCGAACTGGATGGCAAAGATCTTCTTGTACTTGAGGTCCATGAGGAGGCTGTTCATCAGCAGCTGGTGGTAGATGTTCCTGGCTCCTACAGACACAACACACACCTGTTACATGTACACACTTCAGAGAACACACTTAAAAACACTTTAAACACACTTAGAGAGCACATTTAACACACTTAGAGACCACATTAAACACACTTAGACACCACATTAAACACACTTAGAGACCACATTAAACACACTTAGACACCACATTAAACACACTTAGAGACCACATTAAACACACTTAGAGACCACTTTAAATACACTTAGACACCACATTAAACACACTTAGAGACCACTTTAAATACACTTAGACACCACATTAAACACACTTAGAGACCACTTTAAATACACTTAGACACCACATTAAACACACTTAGAGACCACATTAAACACACTTAGAGACCACATTAAACACACTTAGAGACCACATTAAACACACTTAGAGACCACATTAAACACACTTAGAGACCACATTAAACACACTTAGAGACCACATTAAACACACTTAGAGACCACTTTAAATACACTTAGACACCACATTAAACACACTTAGAGACCACTTTAAATACACTTAGACACCACATTAAACACACTTAGAGACCACATTAAACACACTTAGAGACCACATTAAACACACTTAGAGACCACATTAAACACACTTAGACACCACATTAAACACACTTAGAGACCACATTAAACACACTTAGAGACCACATTAAACACACTTAGAGACCACATTAAACACACTTAGAGACCACTTTAAATACACTTAGACACCACATTAAACACACTTAGACACCACATTAAACACACTTAGATACCACATTAAATACACTTAGACACCACATTAAACACACTTAAAAACACTTTAAACACACTTAGAGAGCACATTAAACACACTTAAAGACCAGATTAAACACACTTAGACACCACATCAAACACACTTAAAAACACTTTAAACACACTTAGAGAGCACATTAAACACACTTAGATACCACATTAAACACACTTAGACACCACATTAAACACACTAAGAGACCACATTAAACACACTTAGACACTACATTAAACACATTTAGAAACAAAGCAGGTTTTCCTGTTCAAGAGGACTGCAGATGCGAATAAGCGATAGTTAAAATCCGGTACTGTGCATCAAATGGTAATACATTCATGTTTTAACTGTACGCGGTCCCTTTTAAATAAAGATATATATATGTGGGTTAATTTACCACCTGCTCATACAATGAGTATATACTGGGTATATAAATAGTATATACTTTGTATATAAGTACACCAGTAATACCTTTCCACATCTTGGAGTCGTTGAGCATCAGCTTGTCCACTAGAGACGAATACTCTCCTTCTGGACCTTTCTGCAGGCCGACCTCACACAGGACCCTCCTCAGCCCATCTGCAACAGGGACACACAGTGAGGCATTATGAGTAATGAAGTGCATGATTATGAGTAATGAGCGCCAGACTTACCAGAGTACTGAATGATTTGACCCAACCAGCTGAGAGCCCTCAGAGCGAAACACTGGTGAGCAACGACCGACGAGTGCATCACCTGAACCCGCAGAGGCTTGGACTGCCGGCCAGTGTTCCTCTGTGGGGTTAAATGTTATATATTATACATTATATATAATACATTATATATAATACATTATATTATATATTGTACATTATATGTTATATATTATATATCCGCCGAGGCTTGGACTGCCAGCTGGTGTTCCTCTGTGGGGGTGAGGTCACATGTTATACATTATATATTATACACAATATATTGTACTCCTGCATGTCTCTGTGATGTCACACACTCACCACTATTACAGACTTGGCCTGGTCACAGAACTGGAAGTCTCCGTACCGAACCGACTTCCTGCCCTGCAACACACACACAATCTCTCTCTCAGATATCTCTACACACAGGTGTGTGAGGTGTGTAGGTATGTCTACACACAGGTGTGTGAGGTGTGTAGTACTGACGTCTCGGTCCACGGTGGTGGCGAAGCTGACGGCCTCCTTCTGGCTGCAGTTGACGGCTTTCTGCAGCGTGTAGATCACCTGCTCATACGTGTGCACTTCATCATTAAACAGCATGCAGTAGTATGTGTCCTGTCTGCTCCTGCTCTTACACACACACACACACACACACACACACACACACACATTTATAATATAGTGTAGAGAGCTGTTAGCGCCACCAACGGGCTGCTTAGTTCATTACACCCACAGTGTGTGTGTGTGTGTGTGCGTCACTTTGTGTGCATGTGTGTGTGCGTGTGTGTGTATGTGTGCGTGCGTACGGGGGCTCTAGTCCTGCAGGCAGCAGGTTCTCCTGGTTCTCCTGGTTCCAGGTCAGCAGGTCCACAGCGTACTTCAGGAGGATGGAGAAGATGCTGAAACCACGAGCAGCCATGTCAGCAGGAAGCAGTGAGACAGGATCCTGAGGGACAGACAGGTGGAGACAGACAGGTTACCCTGGGGGACAGACAGGTGGAGACAGACAGGTTACCCTGAGGGACAGACAGGTAGAGACAGACAGGTTACCCTGAGGGACAGACAGGTAGGGACAGACAGGTTACCCTGAGGGACAGACAGGTAGAGACAGACAGGTTACCCTGAGGGACAGACAGGTAGAGACAGACAGGTTACCCTGAGGGACAGACAGGT